>NW_027642065.1:0-24990 GCF_032717465.1 Coenobita brevimanus
AAAAATGTGTCAGCTCAAGATGTATATGTCAAGTTCAAGTTTGAGAAGGTGAAGGTGGCTGTGATTGTAGCATATGCACTATGTGATGATAGGAGTGAGAGAGAGAAGGACAGGCTTTGGGATGAGCTGGATGAAGCACTGGAAAAAATGCCCAGGAGCTATAATGTGATTGTAGTGGGCGATATGAATGGAAGGGTAGGTACTGGTCCTGAAGAAAACATAATGGGTTGTGATGAAGTGCCAGGGAAAAATGATAATTGGAAGCAACTGAAGGATATCTGTCAGGAAAGGAGGTTGTGCATTTGCAACTCGTATTTCAAACACAAAGATGCACATAAATATACAGGGTATAGAGGGAACAGGGATCGTGTTGAAAGGAGCCTGATTGATTATATGCTCATAAAGAGGTCGATGCTGGGAATGGTTGCTGATACGAGGGCCATGAGAGGATGATGATGAGGTTTACCAGATCATGTGAGTGTAGTATGCAAGATCAAACTGAGAGGAGTGAAGTGGACCAGGAGAAAGAGGAGCAGTCAGGGAGAAAGACTGGAAGTCGAGAATCTGAGGATCAAAGAAATGGCAGATGAATACACGACCAAAGTAGGAGGGAGTTAGAATCAGTGAATTGGAATGAAATGGACCTAGACTGCCTGTGGAATGCATATAGCGACTGCTTAGTTAGGAACACTAAAGCAGTGTGTGGTGTGGCAAGAGTAACAAAAAAGAAGAAAGGTACTGCATGGTGAGATGAAGAGGTTAAGAGAGCAGTTAAATAAAAGAGGAAGAAGTGGCAAGAATGATTACAGGGAAGGGGTTCAAATGAATTATGGACTGAATACATTGAGAGCAAGAAGCACGTAAAAAGATTAGTGAAGATGAAAAAGAAAGAGGTACATGATGATTAGGAAGAAAAATGAAAGCAAATTACTCTGAAAATAGGAAGTTATTCTGGAAAGAGGTGCAGAAATGTAGAAGTGACAGCAGAAAGAAATATGAAAGTGAGAAGGAGGTAAGTGGTAGATTATTTACCCATGGGGTAAGAACTAGATGGAAAGGATATTTTGAAAGCCTGATAAATATTAATAAAGAGGGCAGAGCCACTGTAAACATGGTTGGTTTGGGGGTATCCAGAGAAGGAATGTAATGATAGGATATGTGACACTCGCACAGGTGAAGAACACCATGTGACTGAAGACAGCAGGTTGCATTAGTAAATAATTATTGGAAGTTCATATAAATGGCCTTCTTTATTTTATTTTAGCTTATTTTCTTTCATGTTTATTTATCACCCATGCCTTTTTTTGCCTTATTCGTAGCATAAAGGCCCAGGGCTACACTACCCAGTCCCAAATGAAGTGTGACCGGCCTCATTCATGTGCTACTACTGCCAGCCTCAGTGGCATTATGTGAGCAACAAATCGCAACATCTCTCAGATATAAACTCTCATGGGGCCCATCAATGGCCTGCCTTAACCCACTGTACCACCAAGCAACATCTGATTATATGGTTACCATGCGGCACAGAAAATTGTTGTCATGGGTTACAGTAAATCATTTATCACTCAGTTTAGAGTCACCTATAGGCTGTGCTATATCAAGTGAGTGGATGGTGGGTTCCCTCCCTAGTACATGAGGAACAGCGTAGCTCAGTGGTAGAGTGCTCGACTCTAGACTCCAAGATCGAGAGCTCACGCCCTGCCCGGGTAGCTGCCTTGCTGGGAGGGGTGGTGCTGTCCCGTCACCCTAGCAGGACTATATGATCTATCGAGGTTTAGCTTGGGGGATTATTCCTTCCTTCCTCCATAGTACAATGCAACATAATGGGAATATCGAGGTGTAATACACAAAATAAACTGCTCAGGAAGAGGTGCTGTGAAGCCTCCAATGTTACCTAGAATACAAACTTAACATCTGTGAAGCCTCCAATGTTACCTAGAACACAAACTTAACATCCATTGTCTCACCAGTGTGAGGCCAGAGATGCCGAACATCTCAAGAGTGCGACGCCAACAATGCCAAGTTACTCACCAATGCAATGCCAACAGTGCCAAGTATCTCATCAGTGCAATGCCAACAGTGCCAAATTCGTACCAGTGCAATGCCAACAATGCCAAATACCATACCAATGCAATGCCAACAATGCCAAATATCATACCAGTACAATACCAACAATGCCAAATATCATACCAGTGCAATACCGACAATGTCATATATCGTACCAGTACAACGCCAAATATTGTACCAGCACAATGCCAAATATTGTACCAGTACAATGCCAACAGTAAGTCACAGAGCCCAAGGGAAGAGTCTAAGATCTCCAAGAGTAGGATGCTGTTGGAGGCCAAGGGAGAGACTGAAGTTTCTAAGCCAGTGGCGATAACACTTCTTCCATAGCATCTTATTCTACATGTTACACCTCAATATCCTTTTTTATGTTATCAATACAAACTTTGTCAATTTTTATATGATATATATAGATAACAAACTAAGAGAAGCTATGGAGATTAAGTAACTGTTTCTATAGCAATTTATGCTGCATGTTACACCTCAGTATCCTTTGTATTAAATGTATGCGAGTGGGACTGAAACAGGGTTGTGTGATGTCTCCATGGCTGTTTAATATATACATGGATGGGGTTGTAAAGGAGGTGCAGGGTAGGGCAGTGGATGTGGGGGTGGCTCTAATGAATGAATGAGGGTGAGATTTGGAAGCTTCCGGTGTTGCTGTTTGCTGATGATACAGTATTGTTGAGTGAAGATGAATGGGAGTTGCAAGGTTTGGTGAATGAATTTGGGACAGTGTGTAAGAAGAGGAATCTGAAAGTTAATGTAAACAAAAGTAAAGTTATGGTGTTTGAGAGGAATGAAGTCACAGAGTGTCCAGTGAGGTTGGATGGTGAGGATATGGAGAATGTGAGGGCATTCAAGTACTTGGGTAGTGTGACGAGTATGGATGGAACTTTGGGGGATGAAGTGCGTGAAAGGGTACAGCAGGGAAGGAAGGTTGTTGGTACACTGAAAGCAGTGATGAGAAATAGGGAGGTGAGTATGGAAGTTAAGAAGTCACTGCATGATAGTATTGAGATCCCTACCTTGACGTATGGAAGCGAGGCACAGACCTTGCAAGAGGGGAACAAGTCAAGAGTGAGAGCAGTGGAAATGAGTTACTTGAGAGGAGCATGTGGAGTGACGTGGAAGGACAGGTTGACGAATGAAGAAGTGAAGGAACGCTGTGGGGTGGATGTGGATGTGGTTGAGAAGATTAGGAGAAATACACTGAGGTGGTTTGGACATGTGAAGAGAATGGAGAATGAAAGACTGACTAGGAGGGTGTATGTAGGTGAGGTGGAGGGAGGGAGAGGGAGAGGTAGACCGAGGATGAGGTGGAGGGATGGAGTTGAGAGGTATATGAGGGAGGGGGGGGGTGAGTTGGGGGGAGGGTAGTCAAATGGTGGGTGACAGAGCGACTTGGAGGCGTTTTGTCTGCGGCCACCCTTTGCGGGATTAGGGCGTCGGGCTATAGATAGATTAGCCAAGATTTCGGAGGCTTAAACAATGAATGAATGGGAGTGTGACATAAACAATTTGGCAAACTCTGGTTACAAGTTTATTCTTTTTCCTGGCTCTCATGACCCTGCTTCCTCCCACATAGGAGTGGGAAAGGAGGTCTGGGTTGATGTAAGAGAATGCTGTGATGCAATATGCAGATTATATTAATGAGGAAGAGGTGTTACGCAGCTTCCTATGTCACCTAGAATACAGTCCTATGACCCACTCTCTCACCAGTGCAAAGCAAACCATGTCGAATATCTCACCATGTAGGAGCTAAGAAGAAGTCCGTAGAGTCCGAGGGAAGAGCGGAAGACCTCCACAATGAGGGTGCAGTTGAGGGCAGATTCATCTGTAGTAGTAGCCAGGGCAACAGAAGAACCTGATAATAGAGAAGATTGTATAATATCATCATCATGTACACCTCTTTTCCCACACTAGGACTGAGTGAGGTATGGTCCTGAGAGCCAGAAAAACTAACTGAAGTCTGTCCAGCTGAATGAATGGGCCACAGTAACACCATTGTGCTCTTATCAACCACACTTAAATATAGTGTTACTGTATATCATTGTCACTGAATCTGTTCATCCATCTGTCTATCAATCATTGTCAATATATTAGTATCTATCTATCGATTCATCCATCTACTTACAGCACTTACCAAGCATTCCTAAACACACAGCACACACCATATTAGTGGGCCCAGTAGTCAGACCAGCGGCAAACATTACATAACTGGAGAACATATGTGCCTCGAAGAGTCCGCGATCTGTACGGGCCTTCTCTGCTGAAAAATCCTGCAAAATGAAGAAAAGATGATGGACTCCATTTCGTTTCTTTTCATCATCATCATCTAGACCTTTTTTCTTACCTAAGGATCGGATGAGGCAGTGTCCAGAAAAAAAAGGGGGAGGGGGGGGAGAAATAATCAACAGCATGTCCAATGAATAGGGCCACTCATCAATCACTCACACTGAAGCCCCCAGAATCCTGAAGGTACCCCACTAGCACGTCTTTCCACACGTATGTGCTTCATAATTATCTTTCACTAGATTTAGACCAAGGATGAGATGGAGGGATGGAGAGGAGAGATATACAAGAGAAAAGGGTGCGACATGGAGTTAGTGCAGCCAAAATGGTAGAGGAGAGGGCAACAAGGAGGCAATTTATTTCCTGCCGCTCCTTACGGGATTAAGGCATACGGCTATATATAGATTGGTACGGTAACTGGCTAACAGGCAAAGCAAATCAATGCCGGGCAGCATATTTCCGTTCTGTATGTGTATTTGTCTCACCTTAGGCAACCCTCAGCCAGGAACGATGCTCGCCCTGTCGTTTCAAAACTAACCAAAGGCTCTTCTCGAAAATACGGTAAATGTGTTTCCCAGCCAAAATTACATTTATGATCCCCATCTAACCTAACCAAACCTAACCTATCACACTAGGGCTGCTTGGCTGAGGTGGCTGGCTGTGGTATTGAGACGAATACCAAACAGAACGGAAATATACATGTCGGGCACAACCAAACTGATTACAGTGGCATCAGTACCAGAATACAGTATAAAATATGAGAGTGACAGAAGTTAAGCCAACTGATATGCATACCAAGTATCAATACAAGAATATAAAATACATTACCAGAGTGCGGGAGGTTCAGCCAACTGATCAGAATGTATACTGCCTCACTCATATACATTCTCCTGGCCATTCTCATTCTCTTCACAAAACACAACAGTTACATACAATGTTCCATCTCCCCTTCCATCATCAGGTTGTCCTCCTTCCAACTCACACCATCCCATCCCTTGAGCTCATCTTTGATCACCCCTTCCCCCTCAGCCACATAGTTTATTAGTTGATCTTTTTCCATTCTTTGTATAAAGAACATCGGTTGCCTACATCTGCCAATCTGTCTCCCCTCTTACTTGCTTCACCATCAAGCTGCCTTTCCTTCACCTGACACCACAACCATTCACACACCTCTCAACACTATCCCACTAACTCACATACACTCTCCTAGTCTTTCTTTCTCTCCCAGCTCAGATAGGACACAGCTACCTTCAGCTGATCTGCTCTTATGATGGTAATGATGAAACTGCATATCACCTTTCGATCGAGTCTGGCGTAAGTCTTTATTTCCAAACTGCCCTCTTACGCTTTCTATCCTTCTACCTGTGCCTTTATCTACAGGTTCGTTTATGGTCGTTCTACAGAGTTAACCTTACTCCCAGTCCTTCATTTATGCAACAGGTAAACTCTGGAACTGTTTCCCTCTGCCTGTATTACCGGCTAGCTATGATCTCCAGTCTCTCAAATGCAGGGTGTCCTGGCATCTCGAAATGATCGGAGCTTGAATTTGGCTCTCTCTTGTATTTTGTTTTTTTCTCAGAAGGAACAGTTTGCGAGCTCATGACCTTTGGCTCCATCTTCCTAGCAAACAAAAAAACTCACCCACATACTCTCCTAGTCAGTCTCTCATATTCTCCTAGTTCAAAAATGACATACCTTGAGCATGTCTCCTAGTACAACGGCAGTGATGAGTCCATACACAGCAAATGCCTCACACAGAAGGATGGAAATAAGACTCCTGCTCCCAGCGTTTGTTCTTTTTCACGCTTACCCCCCAGGATACTGACACCGGTCACGAACATCCCTCTGTGGAGTTACTTAGGTTTGTTACTGTGTTGGCTAGATTGTCACTCTAACTTAACCTGAAATTGCTAATGCTAGTCAAGTACATCCCTCTGTGGAGTTACTTAGGTTTGTTACCGTGTTGGGTAGACTGTCACTCTAACTTAACCAGAAATTGCTAATGCTAGTCAAGTACATCCCTCTGTGGAGTTAGATTAGGTTAGTTACACTGCTAGGCTATCTACTGTATACTTTTTGCATTCTAACTTGGCCTAAAATTGCTCTCTCTCCATCCTGAAAGCAAAGCTGTAGCAATAGATTATCACTACAATATGGTGTTATATTCTTCTCACTCTAACTTGGCCTAATACTACTATCTCTCCATTCTGAATGCTGAGTTGTAGCAGCAGCTTAACACTATACTGTGACTAAAACAGTGTATGTGAGTGAAGTGAAGGGGGAGAAGAGAAAGAGGGGGAGACCATGGATGAGATGGAGACATGGAGTGGACGTACATGAGAGGAGGAATGTATGAGCTGGAGGGAGGGCAGACAAATGACAAGACAGACAAACGTGGAGGTGATCTGTATACGACCACCCCTTGCAGGATTAAAGGCATCTGGCAATAGACAGACAGGTAGACAGACATATGTTGTGAAATACACCACTGTCATACAACTCAAATTATCACTTGATGCCCCAACTTGTTTTTCAAGATATGTGTTGTACCAACTCCTACAGATAAACGTATCACGTGTTGCAAGGGTGGCCCAAGTGTGGTGACAGTCCTGATATAGACACAAGATAGAATGACAGACAGACAGTCACGTAAGTGGGTAGACAAAGATCGACGGATAATACACAGACTGACTGATATATAGACTGATAGATGAATACACAGACACATATACAAAGATAGTATAGACTTATAGACAGAAATATATACAGACATGTAGATAGGCAGACAGACAGACAGGTAGACTGCCAGACTGACAGGCAGACAGATACACAGAAGACTGACTGACAAACTGATAGACAGAGGATTGTCGTGTGCAGCGGAAAAAGTGTGGTGAGAGTAAACAGATAGCCAGACTGATAAATATACATAAATAATGACAGACAGGTAAACTGACAGATATACAGATTCTCTACTCACACAGAAACCCCCAGCCCAGCGAGGCCGACAGACAAACCAATGCCAAGTGCTGCCCAAGTGTGGTGATAGTCATGTTAGCAGCCATCCTACATCCAGCCTACCACTCTGCCCGGTTAAGGTGTAGCCCAACCCTGTAAGAGATCATAATCATCACTATCATTTACTACCACTAGCATCGTGATCATCATCGTCATCATTTGCTATTGCTACTGCTACTACTACTACTTACACTTCTGATGTTTCAAGGCAGACATTCAGGGCTTGACATCACCAGAACACATTTTGACAAACGAACACCATCAACCAGCCTTCCATCCACGCCAAAATCGCTTGGATACATCACGTCACACGAGGAATTTTTAGAGGTTCCTGCACGTCCATCTGCCCCACCGGAACTTATATTGCAGTTTAGGATGTACCAGGACAGAAATTCATAGCCCAGCATCTCCAGGATGTATTTTGACGCTCGAACCAGATAAAAGAAAAAAAAATAATAATAATCGCATGACGAGAGGAAGAGAGGCAACAAGTATACATTTACAACAATATTTCAAATCAAATCAAATCAATTGTATTGTGGGCGGATACTGGATGTTTATGGGTTGTAGTTATAAACGATTTTTGTCTAATTTCCACGATACATAAAGTTTGCAAAGCTTTCATTTTGGTTTATTCCTTGCTCTGTTTTTCGGTGGTTTCTTTATGAAGTGTTCGGCACTCATAATAGTGAAAGTAAAAAATAAGCATACGCAAACTAGTCACTGAAAGTTTTGTGAATATGACAAGAGGTTCGTGAACTCCCACCACTTGAACTGTATTATTATTATTAGTAGTAGTAGTAGTAGTAGCAGCAGTGGTAGTACCAGTACTGAGATGCCTTTAGAACTGGCGATTATGGATAACCAGGTATTATCTGGTGAAAGAATGGCTACAGAAGTGTTAAGGCAATATCAAAAGCCGCAGATGGAAGAGGATAAATTAAACCACAGATGATGATGCTAAAAGGATACTGAGGTGTTATGTACTGAATAAATAGCTAAGGAACAGCTGTTTACTAAATACCCAAACCCAACTCACCAATTGCCATCAGAAGCAGTAGGATGAGGATGAAACTGAAGTTACGCAAAATCTTAAAAACGTATCTCATGCCTGCAGGTCATTCCACTGAAAAACAAATATATAAATAAATAGACCCAGTTAAATAGACACGTAGATAGATAAAATACACATATACCAGTACGGATTAATTACTGTTATTAGCCTCTTAATTCAGTACACTATGATGTCTTGAGAGAGAGTCTTCGTGTGTGTGTGTGTGTGTGTTCTTACCTTACCTAATTGTATCTTTACAGGAATGAGTCAAGCTCGTACTGTTCCGTGTCTTAAACCATATTTATCGTACATATCCTTAAATTCATGAATTTTTTGGCACACTATTTCATTCGGTAGTGCATTCCACTGATCAATTGCTCTATTTGGGAAACTAAATTTCCTTACGTCTTTAACACCTCTCCTTATGCAGTTTTTTTGCAGTATCCTCTTGCTGATGCTTCCCCATAGGTTGAGTAATCATTTATGTCTATTTTCTCCTTCCCTGATATGCATTTATATAGCATAATCATGTCACCTCTTTTCCTTCTGTCCTGTAGTGTTGGAAGATTCAGTTTATTAAGTCTTTCTTTGTAACTTAGATCCCTTAAGCTTGGTGCCCATCTTGTAGCGGCCCTTTGAACTTTTTCAATCTTGTCTATGTGTTTTTTGAGATGGGGACTCCAGACTACTGATGCATACTCCAGGGTTGGCCTGATGAATAATGTTATTATCTTTTTTAGCATGTCTTCATTTATGTATGTGAATGCTATTCTCATATTTGCAACCAGTGTATGCATGTTCCTTACCTTCTCACTGATGTGGTCAGCTGGAGATAGTCTGTTATTGATAATCACACCTAGGTCCTTCTCTCTTTGTGATGTGTGTAGGGTTTTATTTCCTAACTTATAATCCCAATCAGGTCTTTTTCCACTTTTACCAAGCTTGATTACATGACACTTGTCCACACTGAATTCCATTTGCCATGTATTACTCCATTCATGAAGTTTATTTAATTCTTCTTGTAGCTCTTTACAGGAGTCTGTGTTAATAATTCTCCTTTGTATTTTTGCATCATCTGTAAACATATTTAGATAGATTTCATTTCCAGTGTTAGTCTGTATCATTTATATACACTAAAAACATGATTCGTGCCAGCACTGAGCCCTGTGGTACTCCAGTAGTCACTTCTTTCCATGATGAGTAATTTTCCCTTAGTACTGTTCTCATTTCTCTTTTTATGAGAAAATCTTGCATCCAACAATACAGTTTGCCTCGAATTCCTCCTTGATGGTACAGTTTCCATAAAAGTCTTTGGTGTGGTACTGTGTCAAATGCTTTCTTGAAATCTAAATACCGTAGATACTGTCCACTCATCCTTCTCTTTCCTGTAATGTGTCTGTTATTCTGTCATAGTAGCTCAACAGATTAGTAACAAATAATTTTCCTTTTCTGAAACCAAACTGTCTTTCTGTTATCATATTGTGTTCTTCTAAATGATTTACCCAAGCTTTTCTTATAAGCTTTTCTAATACCTTTCTTACAACACTGGTTAGTGATACTGGTCGGTAGTTGAGTGGATTTTGTCTATTCCCTTTCTTGAATAAGGGAACGATGTTTCCTTTCTTCCAAATATCAGGTAGTTTACCTTGACTCAAGGATTTCTTGAAAATTAAAAATAATGGTTTACCTAACTCCTTTGCACATTCACTTAGCACCCAAAATGAAATTTCATCAGGACCACTTGCTTTTCCCTTGTCTAATTTGCTTAGCTCCTGTATTACTTTTTCTGATATTTGTATATCTGGTAGGATGTATGGGCATGCATGTTCCACATAATCCCTCTAAAAAATTTTTTCCTCTGTAAAAACTGATTGGAAATTCTTGTTTAGTGCTTCACAAATATCCTTCTCTTGTGTATAGGTGATTCCCTTGTCTGTAATGGATTGTATTTTATCTTTTACCTTGTTTCTGCTTCTGACGTAGCTGTAAAATAGCTTCGGTTGATCACTACTGGAATATAAGGGGAGCGAATGATGAGGTAAAAGAGAGAGAGATTGTCCAGGTGCTTGAGGGTGTGAAAGTGGATGTATGTGGAATAATTGAAACAAAATGGGGAGGAGAAAATGTGAGAGAATGGGAGTATGGATGGGGTATACGTGCAGGAGTAGGTGAGAATGAGAGGGCAAAGGAAGGAGTATGTATAGTTGTGAGTAAAAGATGGAAGAGGAGCATAAGACAGTATGGATCAGTTAGGGCAAAGATTGTGTGGGTAAAGTTGAAAGTTGGAATACAAATGTGGGCGATTGTGTGTGTGTATGTGCACACGCAAGATCATGCTAGAAGAGTGAGAGAAGAGTTCTGGACAAATGTAGAAGTGTGCATGGATAAGTTTGGAAGGAATGAGAGAGTGTTTTTGATTGGTGATATGAATGGTAAAGTTGGGATTGTGAAGATGGATGGAATAGTTGGTGAGTGGGGTGTGCCTGCTGAGATAGATGAGAATGGGAGCGCGCTAGTGGACATTTGTGCTGGGAGGGGGTTGGTGATAGCCAATACCCTCTTCAGGCATAAAATGATCCACAGGTATACATGGCGAGTGATGAGAAGGGTGGGTGGTGAACTGAATGAAAGGAAGGCAATGATTGATTATGTGTGTGTGGATGAAAGGATGCGAAGATGTGTAATGGATGCAAGAGTTTATAGAGGTTGGGGAAGTGGACTTTCTGACCATTACTTGGTGGTGGCCAGAATTAGAATTCAAGTAAGATGGAGGAATAGAAGAAGGGAAAGACGAGAGGAAGGAGTAGTTGCAAGGAGAGTGGAAAGGTTACAAGAGGATGAGAAAATGGCAAAGTATAAGAAAGAAGTGGAGGAACGATTGGGCAAATATGAATTGGAGCAGATGGGAGATGTGGAAGGTGTGTGTAGGATATTTACAGATGAAATATGTGCAGCATGTGATGTGGTGTGTGGAAGGAAGAGAAGACGGAGGGGGGTGCAAGGAACAGCGTGGTGGACTGAAGAGGTGAAACAGGCTGTGGCACAAAAGAAGAAAGCATACAATGAATGGATGAGAAATAGGGGCGTGGAAGAAGTTGAGAGGCGGAAGAGAGAGTTATATGTAGAAAGAAAGAGAGAGGTGAAAAGATTAGTAAGAGAGAGTAAGAAGAGAGTAGATGAGGAATTTGGAAGGAATCTGAGTGTAAAGTGGAGGGACTGTAAGAAAATGTTCTGGAAAGAGGTGAAAAGAGTAAGACAGGGTGGAAGTGAAGTTAGCAGGGGAGTGAAAGATAAAAATGGTAGATTACTAGTGGAAAAGGAAGAAAAAGTGAGCAGATGGAGAGAAAACTTTAAGGATTTGTTGAACGTAGAGGATGGAAGTAATGCGAGTATAAGTGGCTGGGGAATGGCTGGGAGAAGGAGGGGGGTGAAAAGACAGGAAGAAATCAGTAGGATAGAAGTTGTGGAAGCAATGAAGAAAGTTAAATCAGGGAAAGCCCCAGGAATTGATGGAGTGTGTGGTGAAATGCTGAAGCATGGGGGAGAGACAGTAGTAGAATGGATGTGGAAGATGTGCAGATTGGCCTGGGAGGAAGGTAGAGTCCAGGAGGATTGGAAGTCAGGTATAATTATTCCCTTGTACAAAGGAAAAGGGGAAAAAGAAGTGGGTGGTAATCATAGGGGCATTTGTCTTCTTAGTATAATAGGAAAAGTGTATGGTAGGATACTTATTGACAGATTTAGAGAAAGAACAGAGAAATTAGTTGGACAAGAACAGGGAGGCTTTAGGAAGGGAAGAGGTTGTGTAGATCAGATATTCATTCTTAGATCTTTAGTCGAAAAGTTTCTAGAGAAGGGAAAGAACTTGTATGCGGCTTTCATGGATTTGGAGAAAGCATATGACAGGGTGGATAGACAAGGATTGTGGAAAGTGTTAAGAATATATGGAGTAGATGGGAAGTTGTCGAATGCTGTGGAGAGTATGTACGATGGTGTGAAGGCTGCAGTGCGTGTGGATGGTGAACTAAGTGAATTTTTCTCTTTGAAAGTGGGATTGAAACAGGGATGTGTCATCTCTCCATGGTTATTCAATCTGTACATGGATGGGGAAATAAAGGAGGTACAAGGTAGGGTAGTGGATGTTGGAGTGGCCCTGGTGAGAGAGGATAGTGTTTGGAAACTCCCTGTACTATTGTTTGCAGATGATACTGTGTTGTTGCGTGAAGACGAACGGGAGCTGCAAGACTTAGTGGATGAGTTTGAGAGAGTGTGTAAAAATGGAATCTAAAGGTGAATGTAGGGAAGAGTAAAGTGATGGTCTTTGAGAGAGGTGAAGTCAGTGAATGTACAGCGAGGTTGGATGGTGAGGAACTGGAAAATGTGAGTACGTTTAAGTACTTGGGTAGTGTGATGAGTAAGGATGGAGGTTTGGAGGGTGAAGTGCTTGAAAAGGTACAGCAGGGAAGAAAGGTTGCTGGTTCTTTGAAAGCAGTGATAAGAAACGGGGAAGTGAGCATGGAAGTGAAAAAGTTACTACATGACAGTATTCTGATACCAACTCTAACGTACGGAAGTGAAGCTTGAACGTTGTTGGAAGGACACAAGTCAAGAGTGAGAGCAGTGGAAATGAGTTATTTAAGAGGAGACTGTGGAGTCACATGGAGAGACAGGCAGACGAATGAGGATATAAAGGAGCGTTATGGTGTTGATGTGGATGTGATAGGAAGCGTTATGAGGAACATAATGAGATGGTTTGGCACGCAAGATCGTGCTAGAAGAGTGAGAGAAGAGTTCTGGACAAATGTAGAAGTGTGTTTGGATAAGTTTGGAAGGAATGAGAGAGTGTTTTTGATTGGTGATATGAATGGTAAAGTTGGGAATGTGAAGGTGGAGGGAATAGTTGGTGAGTGGGGTGTGCCTGCTGAGATAGATGAGAATGGGAGTGCATTAGTGGACATTTGTGCTGGGAGGGGGTTGGTGATAGCCAATATCCTCTTCAGGCATAAAATGATCCACAGGTATATATGGCGAGTGATGAGAAGGGTGGGTGGTGAACTGAATGAAAGGAAGGCAATGATTGATTATGTGTGTGTAGATGAAAGGATGCATAGATGTGTAATGGATGCAAGAGTTTATAGAGGTTGGGGGAGTGGACTTTCTGACCACTACTTGGTGGTGGCCAGAATTAGAATTCAAGTAAGATGGAGGAATAGAAGAAGGGAAAGACGAGAGGAAGGAGTAGTTGCAAGGAGAGTGGAAAGGTTAAAAGAGAATGAGAAAATGGAAGAGTATATGAAAGAAGTGGAGGAATGATTGTGCAAATATGAATTGGAGCAGATGGGAGATGTGGAAGGTGTGTGTAGGATATTTACAGAAGAAATATGTGCAGCATGTGATGTGGTGAGTAGAAGGAAGAGAAGACGGAGGGGGGTGCAAGGAACAGCGTGGTGGACTGAAGAGGTGAAACAGGCTGTGGCACAAAAGAAGAAAGCATACAATGAATGGATGAGAAATAGGGGCGTGGAAGAAGTTGAGAGGCGGAAGAGAGAGTTACATGTAGAAAGAAAGAGAGAGGTGAAAAGATTAGTAAGAGAGAGTAAGAAGAGAGTGGATGAGGAATTTGGAAGGAATTTGAGTGTAAGGTGGAAGGACTGTAAGAAAATGTTCTAGAAAGAGGTGAAAAGAGTAAGACAGGGTGGAAGTGAAGTTAGCGGGGGAGTGAAAGATAAAAATGGTAGATTACTAGTGGAGAATGGAGAAAAAGTGAGCAGATGGAGAGAACACTTTAAGGATTTGTTGAACGTAGAAGATGGAAGTAATGAGAGTATAAGTGGCTGGGGAATGGCTGGGAGAAGGAGGGAGGTGAGAAGACAGGAAGAAATCAGTAGGATAGAAGTTGTGGAAGCAATGAAGAAAGTTAAATCAGGGAAAGCCCCAGGAATTGATGGAGTGTGTGGTGAAATGCTGAAGCATAGGGGAGAGATAATAGTAGAATGGATGTGGAAGATGTGCAGATTGGCCTGGGAGGAAGGTAGAGTCCCGGAGGATTGGAAGTCAGGTATAATTATTCCCTTGTACAAAGGAAAAGGGGAAAAAGAAGTGTGTGGTAATCATAGGGGCATTTGGCTTCTTAGTATAATAGGAAAAGTGTATGGTAGGATACTTATTGACAGATTTAGAGAAAGAACAGAGAAATTAGTTGGAGAAGAACAGGGAGGCTTTAGGAAGGGAAGAGGTTGTGTAGATCAGATATTCATTCTTAGATCTTTAGTGGAAAAGTTTTTAAAGAAGGGAAAGAACTTGTATGTGGCTTTTATGGATTTGGAGAAAGCATATGACAGGGTGGATACTCAAGGATTGTGGAAAGTGTTAAGAATATATGGAGTAGATAGGAAGTTGTTGAATGCTGTGAAGAGTATGTACGATGATGCAAAGGCTGCAGTGCGTGTGGATGGTGAACTAAGTGAATTTTTCTCTTTGAAAGTGGGGTTGAAACAGGAATACGTCATGTCTCCATGGTTATTCAATCTGTAAATGGATGGGGTAATAAAACAGGTACAAGGTAGGGTAGTGGATGTTGGAGTGGCCATGGTGAGAGAGGATAGTATCTGGAAACTCCCTGTACTGTTGTTTCCAGATGATACAGTGTTGTTGAGTGAAGACGAAGGGGAGCTGCAAGGTTTGGTGGATGAGTTTGGGAGAGTGTGTAAGAAACGGAATCTAAAGGTGAATGTAGGGAAGAGTAAAGTGATGGTCCTTGAGAGAGGCGAAGTCAGTGAATGTACAGCGAGGTTGGATGGTGAGGAATTGGAAAATGTGAGTATGTTTTAGTACTTGGGTAGTGTGATGAGTAAGGATGGAGGTTTGGAGGGTGAAGTGCTTGAAAAGGTACAGCAGGGAAGAAAGGTTGCTGGTTCTTTGAAAGTAGTGATAAGAAAAGGGGAAGTGTGCATGGAAGTGAAAAAGTTACTACATGACAGTATTCTGATACCAACTCTAACGTACGGAAGTAAAGCTTGAACGTTGTTGGAAGGACACAAGTCAAGAGTGAGAGCAATGGAAATGAGTTATTTAAAAGGAGCCTGTGGAGTCACATGGAGAGACAGGCTGACGAATGAGGATATAAAGGAGAGTTGTGGTGTTGATGTGGATGTGATAGGAAGCGTTATGAGGAACACACTGAGATGGTTTGGCAAGCAAGATCGTCCTAGAAGAGTGAGAGCAGAGTTCTGGACAAATGTACAAGTGTGCATGGATAAGTTTGGAAGGAATGAGAGAGTGTTTTTGATTGGTGATATGAATGGTAAAGTTGGGAATGTGAAGGTGGAGGGAATAGTTGGTGAGTGGGGTGTGCCTGCTGAGATAGATGAGAATGGGAGTGCGTTAGTGGACATTTGTGCTGGGAGGGGGTTGGTGATAGCCAGTACCCTCTTCAGGCATAAAATGATCCACAGGCATACATGGCGAGTGATGAGAAGGGTGGGTGGTGAACTGAATGAAAGGAAGGCAATGATTGATTATGTGTGTGTGGATGAAAGGATGCGAAGAGGTGTAATGGATGGAAGAGTTTATAGAGGTTTGGGGAGTGGACTTTCTGACCACTACTTGGTGGTGGCCAGAATTAGAATTCAAGTAAGATGGAGGAATAGAAGAAGGGAAAGACGAGAGGAAGAAGTAGTTGGAAGGAGAGTGGAAAGGTTACAAGAGGATGAGAAAATGGCAGAGAATAAGAGAGAAGTGGAGGAACGATTAGGTAAATATGAATTGGAGCAGATGGGAGACGTGGAAGGTGTGTGTAGGATATTTACAGAAGAAATATGTGCAGCATGTGATGTGGTGTGTGGAAGGAAGAGAAGACGGAGGTGGGTGCAAGGAACAGCGTGGTGGACTGAAGAGGTGAAACAGGCTGTGGCACAAAAAAAGAAAGCATACAATGAATGGATGAGAAATAGGGGCGTGGAAGAAGTTGAGAGGCGGAAGAGAGAGTTATATGCAGAAAGAAAGAGAGAGGTGAAAAGATTAGTAAGAGAGAGTAAGAAGAGAGTGGATGAGGAATTTGGAAGGAATTTGAGTGCAAGGTGGAGGGACTGTAAGAAAATGTTCTGGAAAGAGGTGAAAAGAGTAAGACAGGGTGGAAGTGAAGTTAGCAGGGGAGTGAAAGATAATAATGGTAGATTACTAGTGGAGAAGGGAGAAAAAGTGAGCAGATGGAGAGAACACTTTAAGGATTTGTTGAACGTAGAAGGTGGAAGTAATGAGAGTATAAGTGGCTGGGGAATGGCTGGGAGAAGGAGGGAGGTGAGAAGACAGGAAGAAATCAGTAGGATAGAAGTTGTGGAAGCAATGAAGAAAGTTAAATCAGGGAAAGCCCCAGGAATTGATGGAGTGTGTGGTGAAATGCTGAAGCATGGGGGAGAGATAGTAGTAGAATGGATGTGGAAGATGTGCAGATTGGCCTGGGAGGAAGGTAGAGTCCCGGAGGATTGGAAGTCAGGTATAATTATTCCCTTGTACAAAGGAAAAGGGGAAAAAGAAGTGGGTGGTAATCATAGGGGCATTTGTCTTCTTAGTATAATAGGAAAAGTGTATGGTAGGATACTTATTGACAGATTTAGAGAAAGAACAGAGAAATTAGTTGGAGAAGAACAGGGAGGCTTTAGGAAGGAAAGAGGTTGTGTAGATCAGATATTCATTCTTAGATCTTTAGTGGAAAAGTTTCTAGAGAAGGGAAAGAAATTGTATGGGGCTTTCATGGATTTGGAGAAAGCATATGACAGGGTGGATAGACAAGGATTGTGGAAAGTGTTAAGAATATATGGAGCAGATGGAAAGTTGCTGAATGCCGTGAAGAGTATGTACGATGGTGGAAAGGCTGCAGTGCGTGTGGATGGTGAACTAAGTGAATTTTTCTCTTTGAAAGTGGGGTTAAAACAGGGATGTGTCATGTCTCCATGGTTGTTCAATCTGTACATGGATGGGGTAATAAAAGAGGTACAAGGTAGGGTAGTGGATGTTGAAGTGGCCCTGGTGAGAGAGGGTAGTGTTTGGAAACTCCCTGTACTGTTGTTTGCAGATGATACTGTGTTGTTGCGTGAAGACGAAGGAGAGCTGCAAGGCTTGGTGGATGAGTTAGGGAGAGTGTGTAAGAAACGGAATCTAAAGGTGAATGTAGGGAAGCGTAAAATGATAGTCTTTGAGAGAGGCGAAGTCAGTGAATGTACAGCGAGGTTGGATGGTGAGGAATTGGAAAATGTGAGTATGTTTAAGTACTTGGGTAGTGTGATGAGTAAGGATGGAGGTTTGGAAGGTGAAGTGCTTGAAAAGGTACAGCAGGGAAGAAAGGTTGCTGGTTCTTTGAAAGTAGTGATAAGAAAAGGGGAAGTGTGCAAAGAAGTGAAAGAGTTACTACATGACAGTATTCTGATACCAACTCTAACGTACGGAAGTGAAGCTTGAACGTTGTTGAAAGGACACAAGTCAAGAGTGAGAGCAATGGAAATGAGTTATTTAAGAGGAGCCTGTGGAGTCACATGGAGAGACAGGCTGACGAATGAGGATATAAAGGAGAGTTGTGGTGTTGATGTGGATGTGATAGGAAGCGTTATGAGGAACACACTGAGATGGTTTTGCACGCAAGATCGTCCTAGAAGAGTGAGAGCAGAGTTCTGGACAAATGTAGAAGTGTGCATGGATAAGTTTGGAAGGAATGAGAGAGTGTTTTTGATTGGTGATATGAATGGTAAAGTTGGGAATGTGAAGGTGGAGGGAATAGTTGGTGAGTGGGGTGTGCCTGCTGAGACAGATGAGAATGGGAGTGCGTTAGTGGACATTTGTGATGGGAGGGGGTTGATGATAGCCAATACCCTCTTCAGGCATAAAATGATCCACAGGCATACATGGCGAGTGATGAGAAGGGTGGGTGGTGAACTGAATGAAAGGAAGGGAATGATTGATTATGTGTGTGTGGATGAAAGGATGCGAAGATGTGTAATGGATGCAAGAGTTTATAGAGGTTCGGGGCGTGGACTTCCTGACCACTACTTGGTGGTGCCCAGAATTAGAATTCAAGTAAGATGGAGGAATAGAAGAAGGGAAAGACGAGAGGAAGGAGTAGTTGCAAGGAGAGTGGAAAGGTTACAAGAGGATGAGAAAATGGCAGAGTATAAGAGAGAAGTGGAGGAACGATTGGGCAAATATGAATTGGAGCAGATGGGAGACGTGGAAGGTGTGTGTAGGATATTTACAGAAGAAATATGTGCAGCATGTGATGTGGTGTGTGGAAGGAAGAGAAGACGGAGGGGGGTGCAAGGAACAGCGTGGTGGACTGAAGAGGTGAAACAGGCTGTGGCACAAAAGAAGAAAGCATACAATGAATGGATGAGAAATAGGGGCGTGGAAGAAGTTGAGAGGCGGAAGAGAGAGTTATATGTAGAAAGAAAGAGAGAGGTGAAAAGATTAGTAAGAAAGAGTAAGAAGAGAGTGGATGAGGAATTTGGAAGGAATTTGAGTGTAAAGTGGAGGGACTGTAAGAAAATGTTCTGGAAAGAGGTGAAAAGAGTAAGACAGGGTGGAAGTGAAGTTAGCAGGGGAGTGAAAGATAATAATGGTAGATTACTAGTGGAGAAGGGAGAAAAAGTGAGCAGATGGAGAGAACACTTTAAGGATTTGTTGAACGTATAAGGTGGAAGGAATGAGAGTATAAGTGGCTGGGGAATGGCTGGGAGAAGGAGGGAGGTGAGAAGACAGGAAGAAATCAGTAGGATAAAGGTCGTGGAAGCAATGAAGAAAGTTAAATCAGGGAAAGCCCCAGGAATTGATGGAGTGTGTGGTGAAATGCTGAAGCATGGGGGAGAGATAGTAGTAGAATGGATGTGGAAGATGTGCAGATTGGCCTGGGAGGAAGGTAGAGTCCCGGAGGATTGAAAGTCAGGTATAATTATTCCCTTGTACAAAGGAAAAGGGGAAAAAGAAGTGGGTGGTAATCATAGGGGCATTTGTCTTCTTAGTATAACAGGAAAAGTGTATGGTAGGATACTTATTGACAGATTTAGAGAAATAACAGAGAAATTAGTTGGACAAGAACAGGGAGGATTTAGGAAGGGAAGAGGTTGTGTAGATCAGATATTCATTCTTAGATCTTTAGTGGAAAAGTTTCTAGAGAAGGGAAAGAAATTGTATGGGGCTCTCATGGATTTGGAGAAAGCATATGACAGGGTGGATAGACAAGGATTGTGGAAAGTGTTAAGAATATATGGAGCAGATGGGAAGTTGTTGAATGCCGTGAAGAGTATGTACGATGGTGGAAAGGCTGCAGTGCGTGTGGATGGTGAACTAAGTGAATTTTTCTCTTTGAAAGTGGGGTTAAAACAAGGATGTGTCATGTCTCCATGGTTGTTCAATCTGTACATGGATGGGGTAATAAAAGAGGTACAAGGTAGGGTAGTGGATGTTGGAGTGGCCCTGGTGAGAGAGGATAGTGTTTGGAAACTCCCTGTACTGTTGTTTGCAGATGATACTGTGTTGTTGAGTGAAGACGAAGGGGAGCTGCAAGGCTTGGTGGATGAGTTTGGGAGAGTGTGTAAGAAACGGAATCTAAAGGTGAATGTAGGGAAGAGTAAAGTGATGGTCTTTGAGAGAGGTGAAGTCAGTGAATGTACAGCGAGGTTGGATGGTGAGGAATTGGAAAATGTGAGTACGTTTAAGTACTTGGGTAGTGTGATGAGTAAGGATGGAGGTTTGGAGGGTGAAGTGCTTGAAAAGGTACAGCAGGGAAGAAAGGTTGCTGGTTCTTTGAAAGTAGTGATAAGAAACAGGGAAGTGAGCATGGAAGTGAAAAAGTTACTACATGACAGTATTCTGATACCAACTCTAACGTACGGAAGTGAAGCTTGAACGTTGTTGGAAGGACACAAGTCAAGAGTGAGAGCAGTGGAAATGAGTTATTTAAGAGGAGCCTGTGGAGTCACATGGAGAGACAGGCTGACGAATGAGGATATAAAGGAGCGTTGTGGTGTTGATGTGGATGTGATAGGAAGCGTTATGAGGAACACACTGAGATGGTTTGGCACGCAAGATCGTGCTAGAAGAGTGAGAGAAGAGTTCTGGACAAATGTAGAAGTGTGCATGGATAAGTTTGGAAGGAATGAGAGAGTGTTTTTGATTGGTGATATGAATGGTAAAGTTGGGAATGTGAAGGTGGAGGGAATAGTTGGTGAGTGGGGTGTGCCTGCTGAGATAGATGAGAATGGGAGTGCGTTAGTGGACATTTGTGCTGGGAGGGGGTTGGTGATAGCCAATACCCTCTTCAGGCATAAAATGATCCACAGGTATACATGGCGAGTGATGAGAAGGGTGGGTGGTGAACTGAATGAAAGGAAGGCAATGATTGATTATGTGTGTGTGGATGAAAGGATGCGAAGATGTGTAATGGATGCAAGAGTTTATAGAGGTTTGGGGAGTGGACTTTCTGACCACTACTTGGTGGTGGCCAGAATTAGAATTCAAGTAAGATGGAGGAATAGAAGAAGGGAAAGACGAGAGGAAGGAGTAGTTGCAAGGAGAGTGGAAAGGTTACAAGAGGATGAGAAAATGGCAGAGTATAAGAGAGAAGTGGAGGAACGATTGGGCAAATATGAATTGGAGCAGATGGGAGATGTGGAAGGTGTGTGTAGGATATTTACAGAAGAAATATGTGCAGCATGTGATGTGGTGTGTGGAAGGAAGAGAAGACGGAGGGGGTGCAAGGAACAGCGTGGTGGACTGAAGAGGTGAAACAGGCTGTGGCACAAAAGAAGAAAGCATACAATGAATGGATGAGAAATAGGGGCGTGGAAGAAGTTGAGAGGAGGAAGAGAGAGTTATATGTAGAAAGAAAGAGAGAGGTGAAAAGATTAGTAAGAGAGAGTAAGAAGAGAGTGGATGAGGAATTTGGAAGGAATTTGAGTGTAAAGTGGAGGGACTGTAAGAAAATGTTCTGGAAAGAGGTGAAAAGAGTAAGACAGGGTGGAAGTGAAGTTAGCAGGGGAGTGAAAGATAATAATGGTAGATTACTAGTGGAGAAGGGAGAAAAAGTGAGCAGATGGAGAGAACACTTTAAGGATTTGTTGAACGTAGAAGGTGGAAGTAATGAGAGTATAAGTGGCTGGGGAATGGCTGGGAGAAGGAGGGAGGTGAGAAGACAGGAAGAAATCAGTAGGATAGAAGTTGTGGAAGCAATGAAGAAAGTTAAATCAGGGAAAGCCCCAGGAATTGATGGAGTGTGTGGTGAAATGCTGAAGCATGGGGGAGAGATAGTAGTAGAATGGATGTGGAAGATGTGCAGATTGGCCTGGGAGGAAGGTAGAGTCCCGGAGGATTGGAAGTCAGGTATAATTATTCCCTTGTACAAAGGAAAAGGGGAAAAAGAAGTGGGTGGTAATCATAGGGGCATTTGTCTTCTTAGTATAATAGGAAAAGTGTATGGTAGGATACTTATTGACAGATTTAGAGAAAGAACAGAGAAATTAGTTGGAGAAGAACAGGGAGGCTTTAGGAAGGAAAGAGGTTGTGTAGATCAGATATTCATTCTTAGATCTTTAGTGGAAAAGTTTCTAGAGAAGGGAAAGAAATTGTATGGGGCTTTCATGGATTTGGAGAAAGCATATGACAGGGTGGATAGACAAGGATTGTGGAAAGTGTTAAGAATATATGGAGCAGATGGGAAGTTGTTGAATGCTGTGAAGAGTATGTACGATGGTGGAAAGGCTGCAGTGCGTGTGGATGGTGAACTAAGTGAATTTTTCTCTTTGAAAGTGGGGTTAAAACAGGGATGTGTCATGTCTCCATGGTTGTTCAATCTGTACATGGATGGGGTAATAAAAGAGGTACAAGGTAGGGTAGTGGATGTTGGAGTGGCCCTGGTGAGAGAGGGTAGTGTTTGGAAACTCCCTGTACTGTTGTTTGCAGATGATACTGTGTTGTTGCGTGAAGACGAAGGAGAGCTGCAAGGCTTGGTGGATGAGTTAGGGAGAGTGTGTAAGAAACGGAATCTAAAGGTGAATGTAGGGAAGCGTAAAATGATAGTCTTTGAGAGAGGCGAAGTCAGTGAATGTACAGCGAGGTTGGATGGTGAGGAATTGGAAAATGTGAGTATGTTTAAGTACTTGGGTAGTGTGATGAGTAAGGATGGAGGTTTGGAGGGTGAAGTGCTTGAAAAGGTACAGCAGGGAAGAAAGGTTGCTGGTTCTTTGAAAGTAGTGATAAGAAAAGGGGAAGTGTGCATGGAAGTGAAAAAGTTACTACATGACAGTATTCTGATACCAACTCTAACGTACGGAAGTGAAGCTTGAACGTTGTTGAAAGGACACAAGTCAAGAGTGAGAGCAATGGAAATGAGTTATTTAAGAGGAGCCTGTGGAGTCACATGGAGAGACAGGCTGACGAATGAGGATATAAAGGAGAGTTGTGGTGTTGATGTGGATGTGATAGGAAGCGTTATGAGGAACACACTGAGATGGTTTGGCACGCAAGATCGTCCTAGAAGAGTGAGAGCAGAGTTCTGGACAAATGTAGAAGTGTGCATGGATAAGTTTGGAAGGAATGAGAGAGTGTTTTTGATTGGTGATATGAATGGTAAAGTTGGGAATGTGAAGGTGGAGCGAATAGTTGGTGAGTGGGGTGTGCCTGCTGAGACAGATGAGAATGGGAGTGCGTTAGTGGACATTTGTGCTGGGAGAGGGGTTGGTGATAGCCAATACCCTCTTCAGGCATAAAATGATCCACAGGCATACATGGCGAGTGATGAGAAGGGTGGGTGGTGAACTGAATGAAAGGAAGGCAATGATTGATTATGTGTGTGTGGATGAAAGGATGCGAAGATGTGTAATGGATGCAAGAGTTTATAGAGGTTCAGGGAGTGGACTTTCTGACCACTACTTGGTGGTGGCCAGAATTAGAATTCAAGTAAGATGGAGGAATAGAAGAAGGGAAAGACGAGAGGAAGGAGTAGTTGCAAGGAGAGTGGAAAGGTTACAAGAGGATGAGAAAATGGCAGAGTATAAGAGAGAAGTGGAGGAACGATTGGGCAAATATGAATTGGAGCAGATGGGAGACGTGGAAGGTGTGTGTAGGATATTTACAGAAGAAATATGTGCAGCATGTGATGTGGTGTGTGGAAGGAAGAGAAGACGGAGGGGGGTGCAAGGAACAGCGTGGTGGACTGAAGAGGTGAAACAGGCTGTGGCACAAAAGAAGAAAGCATACAATGAATGGATGAGAAATAGGGGCGTGGAAGAAGTTGAGAGGCGGAAGAGAGAGTTATATGTAGAAAGAAAGAGAGAGGTGAAAAGATTAGTAAGAGAGAGTAAGAAGAGAGTGGATGAGGAATTTGGAAGGAATTTGAGTGTAAAGTGGAGGGACTGTAAGAAAATGTTCTGGAAAGAGGTGAAAAGAGTAAGACAGGGTGGAAGTGAAGTTAGCAGGGGAGTGAAAGATAATAATGGTAGATTACTAGTGGAGAAGGGAGAAAAAGTGAGCAGATGGAGAGAACACTTTAAGGATTTGTTGAACGTAGAGGGTGGAAGTAATGAGAGTATAAGTGGCTGGGGAATGGCTGGGAGAAGGAGGGAGGTGAGAAGACAGGAAGAAATCAGTAGGATAAAGGTTGTGGAAGCAATGAAGAAAGTTAAATCAGGGAAAGCCCCAGGAATTGATGGAGTGTGTGGTGAAATGCTGAAGCATGGGGGAGAGATAGTAGTAGAATGGATGTGGAAGATGTGCAGATTGGCCTGGGAGGAAGGTAGAGTCCCGGAGGATTGGAAGTCAGGTATAATTATTCCCTTGTACAAAGGAAAAGGGGAAAAAGAAGTGGGTGGTAATCATAGGGGCATTTGTCTTCTTAGTATAATAGGAAAAGTGTATGGTAGGATACTTATTGACAGATTTAGAGAAAGAACAGAGAAATTAGTTGGAGAAGAACAGGGAGGCTTTAGGAAGGGAAGAGGTTGTGTAGATCAGATATTCATTCTTAGATCTTTAGTGGAAAAGTTTCTAGAGAAGGGAAAGAAGTTGTATGCGGCTTTCATGGATTTGGAGAAAGCATATGACAGGGTGGATAGACAAGGATTGTGGAAAGTGTTAAGAATATATGGAGTAGATGGGAAGTTGTTGAATGCTGTGAAGAGTATGTACGATGGTGGAAAGGCTGCAGTGCGTGTGGATGGTGAACTAAGTGAATTTTTCTCTTTGAAAGTGGGGTTAAAACAAGGATGTGTCATGTCTCCATGGTTGTTCAATCTGTACATGGATGGGGTAATAAAAGAGGTACAAGGTAGGGTAGTGGATGTTGGAGTGGCCCTGGTGAGAGAGGATAGTATTTGGAAACTCCCTGTACTGTTGTTTGCAGATGATACTGTGTTGTTGAGTGAAGACGAAGGGGAGCTGCAAGGCTTGGTGGATGAGTTTGGGAGAGTGTGTAAGAAACGGAATCTAAAGGTGAATGTAGGGAAGAGTAAAGTGATGGTCTTTGAGAGAGGTGAAGTCAGTGAATGTACAGCGAGGTTGGATGGTGAGGAATTGGAAAA
>NW_027642066.1:0-37500 GCF_032717465.1 Coenobita brevimanus
TATGGTGCTCCCTTCTGTGATTATAGGACAACCAAGAATTCTCTGTGGTTACGATGTCTTTATCTAATCTTCCAACAACTGTAAGGCATTGTTCTTCATATGGAGCTCTATCTCAAGTTCAAATAGTGGAACCAATACTTTGATTACGCATAACAATCAAAGGTTTACATATTCAGAATCATTTTTTTATCCCATCAAATTCCCTGTCCACTTCCCTGTTTCCATTTCCAGTACTCTCAGCTTCTGCTCTCCCCTCACGCTCACCTCCCTACATCTCTCAACACACAGCCAAACTAGACATCCTTCTCTCCTCCTTCCTTCCCTCACCAGTATGTACTTTGAATCTTGCCCCTGTGTTGAGTTCGTGGTTTGAGTTTCACACCTAGATGCGACAGGACTTGACGGGGCAGGTAGTCCTTGTAGAAGTGGAGCCGAGTGTATTCCTGCTTGGTACAGAGGTCTACCCAAAGCTTATTAGAATATAGAGGTAACAGGAATAAATTTACATAGCAGATTAGTGTTGTTGATAAGTTATAAAGCTGCCGTCCCATAGCCTAAGTGTGGCTGTAGCACCTTGGATGGTACAGATGCTCGAGGGAAAGTGAATGGAATAATGGTTTCCTAGCGCTAGGTATCATAGACCATAAGGGCACCAATTTTAGAGCAAGAATACATGACTAATAGAATGGAGCAGAAACGTGGAAAGGATGATTGTAGGGGTAGGTATACACTTTCGGCTCTTCCTTCCTTACTCTTCCTCCCGGTACATGATTATATTTAGCGCACATGCAACTGATATCAGTGAAGAGGTGAAAAACATACTGCATTAACTGCTTTTGTACTCTGTTATGTTTTTGCTTAGTTATTTTTTTCAAGACACCAAAGTATTTATATTAATTTAGGAAGGAATGTCTCCCAGTAAGAGAGCTTAACACTTTCCGGTACTATGACTAGCTCCCAATTGAATAAAATCATCTGGCGTTAGCTGGAATGGCATGCTCGTGTTGTCTTGATCATGACAACGTTAAAGGCCACAGTGCAACAGCTGGTCATAACACCAGGCTCAGTAGAATTTAAGGTATGGAAACCGAATATCCACTTCACTCTAATGACGTGTTTTGCATGGTATTGCCATTTTCAAACGACTTATCCAACTGGAGGGGTTAGCAAAGCCTCTACTCACCCGAAAGTTGTATAGAATCATCTGGAGGTAAATGGATTTAAATACAAACTACGCCATAGGACTGAAAGTGTTAAGCAAAATCGACCCTCAGTTATATTGAATTTCTCCCAGAAGATTGGAAGTCAGATATAATTATTCCTGTGTTAAAGGGAAAAGGGAAAAATAAGTGTGTGGCAATCATAGGTACTTCTTGTCTTCTTAGTGGCTAGGGAAAAGTATTATGGTAGGATACTTACTGACAGAGTTAGGGAAATAATAGAGGAATGGGTTGGAGAAGAACATGGAGGCTTTAGGAAGGGAAGAGGTTGTGCAGATCAGATAATCATTCTTAGATCTCTAATGGAAAAGTGCCAAGAAAAGGGAAAGAAGTTGTATGCGGCCTTCATGGATTTGGAGAAAGTATAGGACAGGGGTGATAGACAAAGATTGTGGAAAGTATTAAGAATATATGGAGTAGATGGGAAGTTGTTGAATGCCGTGAAAAGTATGTATGGGGGTGCTAAGGCTGCAGAGCGTGTGGATAGTGAACTGAGTGAGATTTTCTTATTTTGAAGGTTGGGATTGAAACAGGGATGTGTCATACCCTCCATGGTTGTTCAATCTGTACGTGGATGGGGTTATAAAAGAGAGACAAGGTAGGGTTGAGGATGTTGGAGTGGCCCTAATGAGAGAGGGCAGTGTTTGGAAACTCCCTGCACTAAGTTGTTTGTGGTGATGATAATTGCCAAAGTTGTTAAGTGAAGACGAAAAGGCTTGATGGATGAGTTTGGGAGAGTGTGTAAGAAACGGAATCTAAAGGTGAATGAAGGGAAGAGTAAAGCTATGGTCTTCATGAGAGGTGAAGTCAGTGAATGTACAGTGAGGTTGGATGATGAGGAAACGGAAAATGTGAGTAATGTTTAAGTACTCTGGGTAGTGTGATGAGTAAGGATGGAAGTTTGGGGGGCAGGAAGTGCTTGAATGCGTACAACAAGGAAGAAAAAGTTGCTGGTTCCTTGAAGGCAGGTGATGAGAAACAGTGGAAGTGAGCATGGAAGTGAAAAAGTTATTACTGTACATGACAGTATTGTGATACCAACTCTGACGTATGGAAGGAAGCTTGGACGTTGTTGGAAGGACACAAGTTTGGCAAGAGTGAGAGCAGTGGAAATGAGTTATTTGAGAGGAGCCTGTGGAGTCAGCATGGAGAGAAATGAGGATGAAGGGAGCATTGTGGTGTGGATATGGATGTGATAGGAGCATTAGGAGAAACACACTGAGGTGGTTTTGACCATGTGGAGAGGATGGAGAGTGAGAGATCTGACGAGGGAGAGTGTATGGGAGTGAGGTGGATGGGGGGAGAGGGAGGGGCGCTTTAAGGATGAGATGGAGGGATGGAGTGGAGAGGTATATGAGAGAGGGGGGTGTAAATTGTGATCAGGGCAGTGAAATGGCGGGGGACAGGGTGACGTGGAGGCGATTTGTTTGTAACCACCCCGTATAAGGGATTAAGACGTCTGGCAATAGATAGATAGATTCTCCCAGCAGTCCAGTGACGTCTTTTTGATTTCCTCATGTTTCCTCTTTTAGTAGTGGAACTTGTAGTTATAACTGTAGTAGTAGCAATTACTATTATTATTAGTTATTATTATTATTATTATTATTATATTTCTTCTTCATTTTCTTCACATTATTAATACTATTATTATTATTATTATTATTATTATTATTATTATTATTATTATTATTATTATTATTACTACAACTATTATTAGTGGTAATGTGGTAGTAGCTGCAGTTGCTACGCCAGGTTCATTTGAAAGTGAACCGGGAGAATTACGGCCATGTCTTTCTTCCACAGTCCACCATAGGATTCGTGGCCTAGTGAGGGGACTGAAGGAAATATAATCGGAGCAGCTTCACCACCCGATTATATTGACGATACGGCGTAGAAGGTGTCCCTCTCCAGTATGGACATTTTGCAGTGATTAGATAAAAGAGTAAGGTAATTACTCCTTAAGGTAGAAAAGCCTATTAAGAGTTGAAATTGAAATAATGTAACAGTAGCGGCAAATAATGTAAAAATAAGCAAACTGAGTGAAAAGTTTAATTACAGGCGAGAGAAAAAAAAGCGACTCAAGCGACATAGCCATATGAACGCCTGGTGGTATAGTAGGTTTAGGCGCTTTGGCATTGTATATCGATTATTAGTGCTTCAGTCCAGAGGAGTGGTTGAAGTTTAGTGGATAATGCTACTTAGGCAAGAGAAACTGGTCACTATCTATCTATCTCTCTATCTATCGCCAGACGTCTTAATCCCGTAAGAAGTGGCCACAAACAATCGCCTCCATGTCGCCCTGTCCCCAGCCAATTCACTGCCCTGCTCCCAGCTCACACCCCTCTCTTTCATCTACCTCTCCACTCCATCCCTCCATCTCACTGGTCACTATTCCCTTAAATACTGTATCTGGACTATGCAACCTAGCCCAGGGCCCCTTTGCTCACGACTTGGCAAAGAAGGAGTACATGATAGACAGGGATAGATGGATACATAGGCAGAACCCTTTGGCATCGGCAAAGGTAAAACAATAAGTGATGAAAACAGACAATTCCTTATTACTCTCTTCAAGGTGTCGTTTCCCAAACTCGGTTAATAAGTCTATGATATTCAGTCCCTCTAATCCTTCACTACCATGACCCAATTCTTTTTGCTGCTTCTATAATCCTTTTACACAAACTTTGCACAGATTTTCTTCCTATTGCGTTTTTTTTTCTCGCATCCCAGCGGCAGACCAAGATAATACAGTGACTCGACATTATGTCCATGGCACCTCTTCGTGATTTGTACCATATTCAAGTGTTAGTATAAAGATAAAACTTTAGCATTCATGATGGAAAGAGGGCAATTTTAGGCCAAGTTAGAGTAAAAAGATTCCAGTGACATTTTTCCTCTAACCTCAGAATATTTTATTAGGAAAAATCTCTTGTATTAAAGGGATAATGGCTCTACTTAACCCCTACAGTTTGAAAATGTTAAGGGGAACGTAATCATCAAGAGATACCATTACACTAACAAGAAAGACGTCCCCATTTAGAAGAGGTTCAGTAGATAGTTCTTAACAACACTTCAAGTGGTAGCCGGTTTATGTTCTGCCAAAGTGAGATGATACAGAGGAAAATATTATGTAAACTGTAAAAAGCTATTGCTGGTAATAACACCCGAGCCGTTCAATCACCATCATCTGTGTGGGGAGAGAACTAACCTTGCCAATACAGGTATTAAACAATCTTGGCCACTGCGAAATTAGGGTATTTTTCCTCTCGGATCCTCACACACGGATCTATTGTCAGTGTGTATGGTATTGAATGTAAGGTCTTCTAGCCACGATGGTTGGCAAACTGTGTGTATAGACGGCAGGTTGTATGGGCTGCACAGAAATGAGGGTGTTTTTCTGACTATCTATCGATCTATTGCCAGACGCCTTAATCCCGTAAGGGGTGGCCACAAACAAATCGCCTCCATATCGCCCTGTCCCCCGCCGTTTCATTGCCCTGCTCTCATCTCACACCCTCCCTCTCTATTTCCTGACTGGCTCCCTATAATTAAAACTGAATATGTAGATATTCCATTGCGTCAAGAGGAAATATTGAGTGGGAGAGAGAGAGGTTAGAACTTGAATTCTCTATTTTCTCTAGCGTTTAGGACTACACAGACTCTATGAAGACGGCTCTGTGTAGCTCGAAAAGTAAGAGATGGTAAAGAATTCAAGCTCTAATCTGTGACTTTCTCCCATATACAAAACAGAATACGCCAAAGTGCAAGGAAGGCTATAATTTTTCATGGTCATTAATGGACCACGTGTAACTGTTGCATGTTATCAGCCTATATCCCACAACACACAGTGAAATCGGCAGCACTAAAGAAAGACTGGACGTGTTCGCCCAGCATACTTTGCTTCGGAACTGTGGAGATAGATTGTGTGTGTGTGTGTGTGTGTGTGTGTGTGTGTGTGTGTGTGTGAGAGAGAGAGAGAGAGAGAGAGAGAGAGAGAGAGAGAGAGAGAGATAGACTGTGTGTTTAACCTTTTTACCGCTATGATTACCATGATCTAAGGAAAATCATCTTTCCGTAATCTGAATAAAACAACGAAACGGGTAAATGTTCTTAGTAAAACGTTACCTCCTGTCCAGTAACATATGTGTTCTAATAAATTTCGCCACCAATACGTGATTTTGCTCAATTTAGGACAAACCTATGATGATAAAGGCAATATTTATCTCCTTCATTTCGGAAAGTCTTCTCCACGCTGAATAAAATCGTATGGTAGTAGCAACAATAGAAAATATGAGTCATAGGAGAGTCGGGATATATCTCCTAACGTACTAATAATTCTGAGATCAAAAGATTTAGAATTATCGCAATGCTCACACGGAACTGAGGACAGGAATGTAATTATCAGTTGTAAATTTCCAGGGGTAACAAACCTTCATTTACTGAGGCACTATTTATGCATGAGTCTCACGAAAAAAATATTTAAAACCGGAATCGAAATTGCAGCAGCCAAAGTTAGATAAATACGAGGGCACCAGCCACATTAAATATCACAGCGTCTACTTTACTACCGTGGCGCTGCTAAACCATGCAAATGTTGCCCTGCTGTTTTGACTGTGTCTCTGAATTTACGCTTTTTCTGAATATCTGTCGAGAGCTGTTTTGAAAATGGATGCACTGTGCTGTACAACATTTTCCTGGATTTCCGGTTATCTGCAGGTAAGCTCCCATTAAAACATTTGAGTTATGCCTGAAATGGGTTTTAGGGCTTATACTGAAATAGAATTATTATTATTATTATTATTATTATTATTATTTACTACTACTACAACTACTACTACTACTACTACTACTATTATTACTATTATTATTATTATCATTAATCATCATCATCATCATCGTCACCATCATCATCATCACCATCATCATCCCTGCCCTGTTCTCTGCTAATATATAGATGTGATGGTTTGAGAGACAGGAATAGGAAAACGAGAAAGTAAGACTATCAGAATAATAAGCAGTCAAATGGACTGTATACTTGCATACTAATGATTCACGCTAGTAAAATTCTTGGCTCCACGTACCACGCTTAACGACACACACACACACACACACACACACACACACACACACACACACACACACACACACACACACACAAAATACTTTTCAATGCCTGTGTGCTAAAGAGCTTTGCGTTAACTCCTAAATACATGAACAAAAAAGGCATATCAATAAAAAATGCAGCCCTTATCATATGCCTCTCCATACACACTTCATTCATACATTTCCATTATTCATACATTCATTTCCTTTCTCATCAGTCGTACCTCGCACTTTACCTCATTCTTTTTGCAATATCCAGCCACATTTTTCTTGGTTTTCAGTGTCGTCGTCTACCCTCAGACTCACTATCTTCTTTTTAACTATCTTCTCTATCCTGTAAGTAATCTCCAGTCTATCAAACACAACTACCTCGATATCAAGAAGTGACTAGATCTTGAGATATTAGCCTTGGGTACCTTCTTTCACCATTAAATTATAGGAAAAATGATGTGGATGATAAAGTTGGAACTCACTGTGAATTTTTACACAGTCCGCACTATCCTCTGTCTGTCTTTCCCACAGTCTGGCTTTCCCTCAGTCTGGCTTTCCCTCAGTCTTTCTTTCCCTCAGTCTGTCTTTCCCTCAGTATGGCTATCTTTCACTTAGTCTGTCCCTCAGTCTGGCTTCCCTCAGTCTGTCTTTCCCTCAGTCTGTCTTTCCCCCTCAGGCTGTCTTCCCCTCAGTCTGGCTTCCCCTCAGTCTGTCTTTTCCTCAGTCTCTTTCCCTCAGTCTGTCTTTCCCTCAGGCTGTCTTTCCCACCTCAGTCTGTCATCCCTTCCAGTCTGTCTTTCCCACAGTCTGGCTTTCCCTCAGTCTGGCTTTCTCTTAATCTGTATTTTGCTGATTCAGTCTTTACCCCTTTGCTAATAATCTCAGTCGATCAAGTACAAGTAACTCGGCATTATGAAATGACTGGATATTGAGAGTTTAGCCTTTTCTTCCATCCCCCTCCATTAAAAAAGCTAAGACCAATGATATGGGTGATAAAGAAGCTAATACGATTCCACGCTATAAATCAGAGTAAATTGTATATGGGGGACAGAGGCCTACAGAACTAAAGGACAGATTTCATTGTATATTACTGAGAAAAACGGGCCGATATTAGAAACATTACAACTCCTACTACCACTACTACTAGTATTACTACTACTACTACTGCTGCTGCTGCTGCTACTACTACTACTACTACTACTACTACTATTACTACTACTAAAATAATAAGAGTAGAAATGCTCTGTGACCTGCGGAGAGGCTCATGTTTCACACAGTTTGCATTAAGCACTTTTACTAAAGTTGTCGCCAGATGGCTCCACCTCAGGTGGCGGCTGATGGCAGATTTGGATTCTCCATGTCAAATAATCTTGGATGGTACCACTTTCACGCTTCCAAAGGCCTCCTTTTAACAAATCCGCCAGAAGCAGAAGAAGAAGAACTCTGGCCTCTCACTGACCTGCTGGCTATTGCCGCAGGTAATAACTAGAGGGGCACTCAGAGGAGCGCATCCCTCCGACAAGGGCAACGTAATTTCCTAATCACTCTTCATGATGGGTTAGGTTCTTTAATCATTGATGACGGTTCCGCAAAAGTGTTTTCCGGATCCAAAGTCAGTAATACGATCCGGATCGGTCCCAAAAGTTAATCGATTGATCCTTGGGACATGGTCTATCTACCCACCAAATTTGGTTCTTCTGTCTTTAGTTTTTGAGAAATCCTTCTAACAGACAAACGACCTAACAAAGATCGGTCCAAAAAGTTAATCGATTGTTCCCTGGGACATGGGCTATAGACCCACCAGCTTTGGTCCAAATCTCTCTCTTTCAGTTCTTGAGTAGCCCTGCTAACACAGAAACAAACTAACAAACAAAACAATAACAGGGGCGAAAGCATACTCTCCATCTGGAAGAGACTGATAATAATAACTAAAAAGTGATCAGAGAGCACATACCCCCGCCAATGCCATTGTCATTAAAAAGGATCCGAATCAGAATCAGTGGATATATGATCCGGATCCGGATCCGGATCCGCCCGAAAATTTTATAATTTCTTCCATGGCCCATGGCTCACCCTTCCACATAATTTCATCAAATCCATTCATAACTTTTTGAGTAATCCCTGATCCGGATACGTGGATATAGGATCCAGATCCGGATCCGCCCCCAAATTTAATCAATTCTTTCTTGGTTCATGGCGCACCCTTCCACAAAATTTCATTGAAATTCATCGAGAACTTTTGGAGATATTATGCGGGATACTCCGGATCCGGATCCGTATCCGGCCAAAAATTAATCGTTTATTCCTCGGCCCATGGCCCACCCTTCAACAAATTTTATGGAAATCAGTTCATAACTTTGCGGGTAATCCTGCTAACAGACAGACAGACAGACAAACCAGCAAACTAATGCTGGGTAAAACATAACCGTCTTGGCGGAGGTAATAATAATAACAATACTAATGATAACAATATAGGGAGGCTCAGATACAAAACTCCACTCCTCTGGGTGATATCTGGTGTGTTGTGGGAACGGCTCAGGCAGCGCCAATAGTGTCTATCCTGCATCATGTATTTACTTCCTACTCCCACTACCATACCTGCCACCACAGTAGCAATCTGAACCGATCCTGCAACACACAAGATACTGCCAGGAGGGTTTCTTGTGAAGCGCTGTTTACGGACGATCCTGTAGAAGTAGGACAATAATATGAGAAATGAATAAGTTGCTAGAGAAGAACTACAAAGTCTCTTATATCGACAAAAATACTGATAACCAGAGTAAATGACCCAAGGCCACAACATCCCACCCGTGCCCCAAATTTGGGGTACCCCACTCCCATCCTTACCCGAGGTGGATTCCCATGGTCACCCTTACCCCTAGTGGATTTTCACCTAAATTGAACCACTTCCTCAGATCCACATACCCAACACGTGTGCAAAGTTTGAAGATGATCCGTTCAATGGTACAAGAGGGCATCGATGCACAGACTCACAAATAAATAAAGGCCGACGATCACATACACCCCTTTCGCAATGAACTACGGGCGGGGTGAATAAGCTGAGCTAAAAACAATAATGTAAGTCCATGTTTTACTCGAACAATTATGAAACCAATACACGGTGTTCTGAACTGTGTCTTGGGCTCCGACGATGCCATTATTGAGCCTCAAAAGCCATCGTGCACTGCTTTTTTTTTTTTTTTTTTTTTTTTTTTTTTTTTTTTACCATAATGATGTAAAACGATATTCATGTCCCGAACTTTAGTAGACAATCATTTCTTTGTTACCGAAGTACATAAATAATATGAGCAAATGCTTTAACATTTTCATGATGGGGACAGTTCTATTACTCTATTTTAGCTAACATCAGGGGATATCATTTAACTAAGTCACAGGAGCATAGACGCGTTATTACTGTCACCTTTAACCATCTCTAATTAAGGAACAACGCTATTATTGAAAGTCAGGTAAAGACACAATTTTCTCCAGCTGATAGTAGGCACAAAAACCAGACAGTGTTAGCTAAGTTGTACCCGCCCGTCAATTCAACACCCATATTCTCTTCAGTTTAAGTGTACTATCATCTCCTTACCAGTTTATTACCGCATCTGGAAGGTTTATTTATTAGTTCTCTGATATATTATTTTTGCAGTCAACGTCGATATGGAAAACATATAAATAACAGGAGGTAAGAAATGAGAACAACCAATCCTATTTCCATCGAGAGGATGTGTCCGAGGCTACGCTGCAGTAGTTACGTACATATTGTTACATAGCCTATGATTTCATCATCCTTTGTGTAATTTTAACGCACAGTATGCTGCATGTTTGATCACGAGCGTGTTCTGCCTCAGTTCCTCCCTTCTACCGTTATAGTAGAGTAAGTCGTCATTTCTGGAGTTCAGACAGGGATTGTCAACTCTTTGTCCCCATGGCTTCATTTGCGCGTCCTTCTTACAAGTTGTATCAAGCTCTGCCGGCCCCAATATAATGAGCTGTCTCTGCATCATTGCCACTTAGATCTGCTCCTCATTTTGTTCACATCTCTGTCCTCCCCTGTACAGTTATTATTATTGTGAGTGCTCAAGAAATCTCCAAACATCTAGCAGCTGTGTGTAATTTGAGTATAACTGTTGTATTTTTTCTTGTACTGTATGGCATAAGTTTAATTTGTAGGCCTAGTGAAGTTTTTGTAATTCATGTAGGGATCTTTATGTCCATCAGTTTTAATATTATTTTGTATCTGTAATAATTTATCTTGCATTCACTGAGTATTAACTGGTATCTCATTTTATCAGGGCTGACTTAGATAAATTTACTCATGCTAATTTCATGTTAATAGAGGCTATTGCAGTTAACCATATATTTAACCTGTTTTTTGCCATTACATTATCCTTATGAGTCCTGAATGTTTTGTTGTTAGTTTGTGCATAAACTTTAACTTGTAATTTTACCTAACTCTTTTGTTTTGAACCTGGAACTTTACGGGACAGTAGTGACTCTTAGTATTCTCACTTAATGTGTACATTATCTTTCTCTGTTCCGTAACATAAATTTGGCGACCTCTCATCAGGATATTCAGGATATTATCATAAGGATATTGCTTGATATTTTGTGACTGTTACTTATTCATGATGTCTACTATTACTACGCTTGATGAAGCCAAAGATTTTTTGTCAAATGTGCAAACAGTGTGTGATGTAGAAAACAGAACAAAGAATGAACTTAAGCTTGTTGCTCAACAATTGGGAATTGCTGTTCGCTCTCATCATTCTAAAGATCAAATTGTTGACATGATTAATGAAAGTTTGTTTAATGTAACTCCTCCAAATGAGCAAACGCAGATTGAATTAGCTAAGTTACAGCTAGCCCTGCAGGAGGCTCGTGTGAAGGAAGCTGAATTTCAAGCACAGGCTAAGGAGGCTGAATTTCAGGCAAAAGCTAAGGAGGCTGAGGCACAAGTTGAAATTGCTAGGATTCAGGCAGACCATGAGTATCGCATGAAACAAGGTGGAACTGGATCATCTAGCTCTGATGATTTTGATGTGGCTAAAAATGTTAAACTTGTCCCTCCTTTTAATGAATCCGATTTAACAAAGTATTTTCAGTTGTTTGAGAAGGTAGCTACAGGTTTTAATTGGCCTAAGGAGTATTGGCCAGTACTCCTTCAAACTGTTCTCACCGGTAAAGCTCAAGTAACTTATGCATCTTTGCCTCAGGATCAGTCTGATAATTATGATGTAGTTAAGAGCTTGATTCTTAAGGCCTTTGAGCTTGTTCCTGAAGCTTATAGAGTAAAATTTAGGACAACTTACAAGCAAGATAAGCAATCCCATGTTGAGTATGCAAAAATCAAAGAAGATCTGTTAGAGCAGTGGTTAAATTCTAAGAATGTGGATTCTGATTCTGGTAAATTTAAGCAGATGATTTTGCTGGAGGACTTCAAGAGGTGTATAAATAAGGATGTAAGCCTATATCTTGATGAGAGAAGAATAGATAATTTGTCTGATGCTGCAGTTTTAGCTGATGAGTATGTTCTCACTCACAAGAGATATTCTAAAGAAAAAGGGAAAGCTGAGAGTAAGTACGTTGCCTCTACTCAAAGTACAGGTAACAGGAAAGAGAATATAGACGATGTTTCTCAGGAAGTAAATACCAGCTTCACCTCTAGATTTCAGAAAAGTAAATGTACTTATTGTAGTAAGCTTGGTCATACTACGGAGAGATGTTTCAGGAGACAGCGTGATGTGAACAAAAAGGAGTCTTTAAATATTCAGTCAATTGGTCTAGTGTCCACTCTTGAGAGTTCCCAGAATTCTTTAACTGAGTTAACTGAACGGGGGTTGAGGGGTAACTTAAATTCTCATGATGGAGCTCCTCTTTTGAGCAGTAACGTGGGTGACACTCTCAAGAGTTCATGTGCTAATTTCCTGTCTGATGGTTTTGTCAGTCCTCTGGACAGTAATGACAGGAAATCAGTTAAAATATATCGTGATACAGGTGCTTGCCAATCCCTTATGCTGACCAGTGTTCTAGGCTCTAATGTTAATTCCTCTGATGAAACTGTAATCTTACAAGGTGTAGGGAATAATTACTTCTCTGTCCCTCTGTGCAGAGTGAATTTAGAGTCTGGTTTTGTTAATGGTTCCGTTATGGTTGGGTTGGTTGAGACACTCCCAATGTCAGGTGTAACTTTCTTACTTGGAAATGATATTGGTGGAAGTCAAGTGTGTCCAGCTCCTCAGTTGTCTAGTGAGCCAGTGGCTGTGTCCCGGGATTGTGATGTCCCTGATGTGTTCCCTGCATGTGCTGTCACTAGGGCTAAGTCTAAAGTTACTGGTGATTTAGAGGATAATGATGATGATGATGTTATCTTAGCTGACACTTTTCTTGCTAATTTGGACCACTCACCAGATGAGGCAGTACCCCGTAGTGTTGATAATTTGTCTCGTCAAGAGTTGGTTGAGTTGCAGGTTGCTGACCCTGAGTTGAAAGGTCTAGCTAACTCTGCTTACAGTGAAGAAGAGTCAGCCGGTGCTTCTACTTGTTGTTATGTAAAGTCAGGAGTACTTATGAGGAAGTGGAGACCCCCAACAGCATCAGCCGACTGTGAATGCTAGGTTGTACATCAAGTTGTCATCCCTCGTGTTTGTAGGCAGGATATCATTAGAGTGGCTCATGATTCCAGTTTGGCAGGACACCTTGGAGTGAGGAAGACTGTGGCACGCATTTTGAAACACTTCTATTGGCCAGGTATCTTCAGGGATGTTTCCTGGTATTGTAAGTCTTGTCACACCTGTCAAGTTGTGGGGAAGTGTAATCAGACCGAAAAGGTTGCACCTCTAGTTCCCATTCCTCCTTTTGAGGCGCCTTTCACCCGTGTGTTGGTGGATATTGTGGGCCCTCTTCCTAAGACTTCTTCAGGATTTTCTTATGTGTTGACCATGATTGATATGGCTACTCGTTATCCTGAAGCCATTCCACTTAGAAACATCTCAGCAAAGAACGTGGTTAAGGAAATGCTAGGGTTCTTCACAAAGTTTGGTCTGTCCAAGGAGGTACAGTCAGACCGGGGAAGTAATTTCATGTCAAACGTTTTAAGCAGTCTCTGAAAAGAGTTGGGCATCACCCAGATCACGTCTTCAGCTTACCATCCCCAGACCCAAGGAGCGTTGGAGAGATATCATCAAACACTCAAATCGATGCTCAAGAAATACTGTTTGGAACATCAGAAAGACTGGGATAAAGGTCTTCCATTCGTTGTGTTTGCTGCAAGAGAATCTCCAAATGAATCACTGGGCTTCTCACCTTTTGAACTACTGTTTGGCCATGAAGTAAGAGGACCCCTTAAGTTACTCAAGGAATGCTGGCTGTCGGAGGAAGATGACGTCAACCTGCTGGAGTATGTGATGAAGTTCAAAGAACGGCTGTCCACTGCTTTACAGCTGGCGAGAGAGAATTTAGGAGCTGCTCAGGAGAAGATGAAGACTTGGTATGATAAGAAGTCCAGGTTACGCCACTTTCAGCCAGGAGATCAGGTTTTGATTCTGCTACCAGTTCATGGGCAACCTCTTCAAGCCAAGTTTAGTGGCCCTTATTTCGTGGAGAAGAAACTCAGTGATGTCAACTATGTCATCGCCACACCAGATCGTAGAAAGAACAAGCAACTATGTCACATCAACATGCTAAAGTTGTATCACAGGCGGGACGAAAATAACCCAGTCTGCACTGTAGCTGTTCCACCCGAGTCTGCAAGTGAAGCTCTCCCATGCAGTATGAACCTGAGTGATAGTTTGGGGAAGAATCCTGATATCATGAATGATCTCCAGACTAAGCTTTCTCATCTACCTCCCGAGGAAAGGCAGGAGTTTTCGGCATTACTGCAGGAGTACCCGCAAGTGTTCCGTGCCACTCCAGGAAGAACTACTGTGTTGATGCATGATGTCGAGGTTGGAGACGCAAAGCCAATTAAACTGCCTCCTTACCGTGTGAACCCAGTGAAAGTTCCTCTCATCCAGAAGGAGCTTGGCTACCTGTTGGACCACAAGATGATTGAGCCCTGTCAGAGCGAGTGGAGTTCTCCTGTCACTCTAGTCCCTAAGCCAGGTGGGTCACAGAGGCTTTGCATCGACTACAGACGTGCTAATCAGATAACTAAAACAGACACTTACCCTCTCCCTCGTGTGGAAGATTGCATAGACAAGATCGGAAAGGCTAGGTACATAAGTAAGTTTGATTTGTTAAAGGGATACTGGCAAGTACCTATGACTGAACGTGCTAGGGAGATCTCATGTTTTGTAACACTAGGACAGGCTTTTGCATATTCTGTAATGCCGTATGGTATGAAGAATGCACCAGCCACATTTCAGAAGCTCATGAATGTTGTAACAGAGGGTTTGGCAGGGTGTGTTGTTTATATTGATGATGTATTAATCTTCAGTGACAACTGGAAAGATCACCTATGCCATGTCAGTAAATTTCTTGACCGTTTAGTTCAGGCTAATCTTGTAGCTAATTTATCAAAGTGTGAGTTTGGTCAAGCTAAAGTTCAGTACCTTGGGTATGTAATTGGTGATGGACATGTTGCACCACCAGGAGCTAAGGTTCAGGTTATAAGTGATCTTCCCAGTCCTAAAAGTAGGAAAGAGCTACAAAGATTTTTGGGAATGGTAGGTTATTACAGGAGATTTGTTCTTAACTTTTCTATTCTTGTATCACCACTTACAGACCTACTGAAAAAGGGAGTTAATTTTGTCTGGACCGATAACTGTGAATCCTCTTTCAACAAACTTAAAAGCTATTCTATTAAGTCAGCCAGTGCTCGCTACTCCAAATTTTGCTAAGCCTTTTAAGATGGCTGTTGATGCAAGTGATACAGGAGCTGGGGCTGTTTTGCTGCAAGAGGATGATCAGGGTATTGAACATCCTGTATCTTATTACAGTAAGAAGTTCACTCCACCTCAAAAGAACTACTCCACTATTGAGAAAGAGCTTTTGGCCTTGATTTTGGGTTTACAGCAGTTTTCATTTTATTTGTGTTCTGGTTTTGACCCCATAGTCATTTATACCGATCACAACCCACTGAAATTCCTTAGTAAGTTTAAAGATAAAAATCAGAGATTGACAAGATGGAGTCTACTTCTTCAGGAGTATTCATTAGACATACAACATGTCAAGGGGAAAGAAAATGTTATTGCAGATTGCTTATCTAGATTTTAGACAGATTGTTTTAGAGTAATAATAAATTTCCTTTGTAAATTTCTTTTTCTTTGTGGGGAGGTGTTACATAGCCTATGATTTCATCATCCTTTGTGTAATTTTAACGCACAGTATGCTGCATGTTTGATCACGAGCGTGTTCTGCCTCAGTTCCTCCCTTCTACCGTTATAGTAAAGTCGTCATTTCTGGAGTTCAGACCAGGATTGTCAACTCTTTGTCCCCATGGCTTCATTTGCGCGTCCTTCTTACAAGTTGTATCAAGCTCTGCCGGCCCCTATATAATGAGCTCAGTCTCTGCATCATTGCCACTTAGAGCTGCTCCTCATTTTGTTCACATCTCTGTCCTCCCCTGTACAGTTATTATTATTGTGAGTGCTCAAGAAATCTCCAAACATCTAGCAGCTGTGTGTAATTCGAATATAACTGTTGTATTTTTTCTTGTACTGTATAGCATAAGTTTAATTTGTAGGCCTAGTGAAGTTTTTGTAATTCATGTAGGGATCTTTATGTCCATCAGTTTTAATATTATTTTGTATCTGTAATAATTTATCTTGCATTCACTGAGTATTATCTGGTATCTCATTTTATCAGGGCTGACTTAGATAAATTTACTCATGCTAATTTCATGTTAATAGAGGCTATTGCAGTTAACTATATATTTAACCTGTTTTTTGCCATTACATTATCCTTATGAGTCCTGAATGTTTTGTTGTTAGTTTGTGCATTAAACTTTAACTTGTAATTTTACCTAACTCTTGTTTTGAACCTGGAACTTTACGGGACAGTAGTGACTCTTAGTATTCTCACTTAATGTGTACATTATCTTTCTCTGTTCCGTAACAATATTTATAATCTTTGTCGGTCTACTTCCCTTGGTAGAATTGCACTCTAGCAAATAATAATAATAATAATAATAATAATAATAATAATAATAATAATAATAATAAACCCTATGTATATGAAGTCATTATTCGGAGTGGGAGGTTGTAAACAATAGGCCATCAGACGCCTCGTAAAATAACAATAAAGAAAGTAAAAAGCCTTCAATGTTCAGGTGGCAGTCCGTGTATTACCCAATTGCCCATATTAGTTCAGTCCCAACCTAAAGACGGACATAGCGTGCAGTGGTATGTCGTTTCTATGTTCTCTCAGTGACATACTCGGACACACTCATAAACTCAGCCACTCTAACACAATATCCACATGCACACTCTCATGCTACACTCCAAAATGTCTTCTATGTTTACATCCATGCATGAAGCGATGGATGGAGGCTGATTTCTTCTCCAGCTACAAAGTGGTATTCCCCGACCCTGTGTCCCAGTTGTTATTCAGTACACGTAGAACACGACTTGAACGTGTATCGCAGAGCTACCTATTTGTGTTAGGCGTGTGCATGCCGGCCGTAACAATAAGTACATAGGCTGTAATAAACACAATATATTGGTAAGTTGCTGTTCATGTTGTGCCCCCAGGCTCAGCAGAAGCGTGAAACAGGTGGACTGCAGTCTGATTTTTTTTTTTTTTTTTTTACGCGAGGAAGAAGGAACCAGAGGCCATGAGCTGCAGTCCAACCACCTCCTTTGGAGGGATTTGTCGTATTTGAGGGACATTTGTATAACCACGCAGTCAAGCCGCTCAGTTACGTTGGTGTCACCACGTGAAGTCGCCTCTCACCAACATCAGTTCAGTAAATAAGGAAAGTTAGGAAAATCTCAGTGAGAACATAAATTATTGACTCAGTTCCAAGCCATTTCGTTTTTCGTGTCGATCACATATTTGTGGGACAGGGTCGTGGTTGAGAGACGTTTCTATAACCACACATTTGAGCCGCCCAGTCACACTTGTGCTACCACATGAAGGCGCACCTTTCCAACACCAGATAAGCAAATAAATGAAGTTAGGGAATCTCTTTAACCGCTGAAAACACGGTCGTCAGTGCCACCTGCCCCCACCACCAAGAAAACCACCACAGCTTCATCCAGCCTGAGCTGATCCAATTTGCCTGCGCCAGTCTACTACATCTGTCTCTAAACTAGTCTGAGTGGCCCTTCACCGCCCACTGCCTTGGTAACCGCATCGTCAGTCCGGGCTTGGAATAGGACACAGGTCTTACTGCAAGTGGCACGGGAGGCTTCGTAGTTCTAATTATTCGGCGATTTAGTTCAGATATTATACCGGATATTCTCTTGTACGTTACCTATATAATTCTAGTAACGATATAATATGTTTCGGCCATGTGGAGAAGATGGAGAATGAGAGACTGACGAGGAAAGTGTGAGTGAGGTGGAGGGGGGGAGAGGGAGGGGGAGGCCAAGGATGAAATGGAGGGATGGAGTGGAGCAGGGCAATGAAATGGCGGGGGACAGGGCGACATGGAGGCGATTTGTTTGTGACCACCCCTTACGGGATTAAGGCGCCTGACAACAGATAGATAGATAAATAATAAATAAAATGTATTTGGGTGTAATATGCGAAGGAAGTTACAGAAGAGTTATAACAAAATATCCAGATTCACTCAGAGTGCAATCCAATGATAGTGTTCACTTTTATTTATTAATATTTTAAACAGAACCTCTTACCAATCGAAAAATTTTGCTTATTAAACCTGAAAATAATTTTGTATGCCACTGATATAAATTCTTTCCTAAAACGCCGAAGATAATATAAGGGAAAATATTTAAGCTGTACTATTTTAACCTCCAGGATTCCTCTCTTTCGGCGCAGTGTGACTGATTGTGTAGGTCTGCGAAAAGTTAGACCATTGACATCCCGTTTCAGTGGGTCACGTTCTTGGTACACTGGATCTCTCTCTCTCTCTCTCTCTCTCTCTCTCTCTCTCTCTCATACACACACATTCTTTACAATCATGCATCTACTCCTTCTGGAACAGCGGACGGCATTTTTGAATATATTACCCATATTCCCCAGTAAAATTCTCCAGTTTGTGAATGTCACCTATTTTTCTCAACAATCAGTAGACAAAATACTATATGCAGCTTAATTATGAAATGCCTAATTTGTTAAAATGGTCGGCAGAAAAACACCAATATTAAAGGCTAAAGACAAATATACCTAACGATAGAGTTCACTGTATATGGAACAAACACGCGGATATTAAAGACGTTAATAATAATAATAATAATAATAATGACCTGGGAAAATATAGTTTATTTTTTCTTGTCTGACACTGAAAAATGGAAAGCCCCCAAAATATTCTTCTCCCAAATATCGGAATATTTGCGTATTCCACGTGGCCTAGGGAACGTGCAACACTTCTTCTTTAGCGATTTATTTTATCTACTAGACAGTGACATTTTCCACTATATTATTTAAATCCTTCTAATATGACATTGTATCAGTGACATAAAAGAGGACATTAAAATGTAAAAAGGAACTTTAGTACTAGTCCTTATAAATAAATATGAATGTATATATACTTACATACTTATCTATCTATCTTTCTATCTACCGTATCTCTACTGTATATATCTGTCTATCTATCTATCCATCTACATTTATTTTACCCCAGCCTACAAAATCGGTCAAAGTGCGTTCAGAATGTACCCGATTCCACCCCACATCTAACAATGGCCTTACCCCACTCCGTTAATAAACGAATCTTCCTAACACTTTTTCCTGAGCGATTACAGCATATTTGCTTCTTAAACTTCACTGACCTATTCTGGGTTGAATAAATTCCTTCTGACATAGCCATACTCTGCATATATGATGTTCAAAAGGATATTACCTCGAGATAACCAAAAATAAATCGCTAAGAAAGAGGTGCTGGGGAGCCTCCTAGCCCAGCGAGAAAACGGGCTTAGGAGTTGTATCCTGTTCCTCACCGATTTATTCTTCAAAATTCGCTTTACCATTATCATCTAATTCATTTTATATTACTTTAAAATACACAAAAATATATGCAAGAGTAACATACGTTCGTTTTACCTTAATCTGTCACAGATTTTTTTTTTACTTTTGTTGCTTATTTGGGTAAGTAAATGGGTGAAAAAAGACATACTGCAGGTCTACATCTACGAAGTATTCCACAGCACTTCTTCATGACCAGCATCATATTCTAGTGTTGATCTATTTCTACAACTTACTCTTAAGGATAGAGATATGGCAATTTTAGGCCAGGTTAGAGTAAGAGTAGTATAGCATTATTATGTTTTTTATTTTTTTAATAAGAGAACAGAGGAAGGAAAAATAAATGAATAAAAAAAATAATCCACACACCAGATTACTGGTGTCCTCTGTTCATAAAATATCTGTAACAGTTAGACTTGAACAGCTGTGGGTTAAAATTTGGAAGGAAACAGCTCTGGGGATGAGTTCCAGAGAGATGCAGTTCGGGGAATGAAAGAATTCTGATAGGCAGAAGTTCTGCAATATGGCTGAGTGACATTCCAGTCATGAGCGCTACCAGATGCCCGTGTAGCACGAGGGAAGGCATGGAGAGGTGGCACAATGGACGCAACTTCGTAAGAGCATTTGCCAAAAAAATATCTGTTAAATAATGCAAAGGAGGCAACATTCCTTCTTACTTGCAGGGGAGGTAGTTTATTTGTAATTGCAGGGTTGTTAACGATTCTAACAGCTTTGTTCTGAATTTTGTCTAGTTGTTTTAATGCAACCTCTCCACAACCATTCCACAAGGGTGAGCAATATTCAAGCTGAGAGCGCACATGACTCTTATAAATTATAGCTAACTGCTCATCAGCGAAGAAGTTACGGACTTTGTACAATAATCCAAGTTTCTTTGAGGCGGTTTTAGCAAGTGATCTGACATGAGAGGTCCAGCTGAGGGCATTGTTAAGTGAGACGCCAAGAATTTCAATAGTTTTGGAGATGGGATTATTAGTAGCACTGAAGGTAATGTACGAATCTGGCAATATCTGTCTATTAGTAAACTGTATATATTTAGTTTTACTGGCATTAAAAGAGACAAGGTTGTTTTGTCCCCATTCACTGATCGTAGATACATCTTGATTTATGGAGATGGCTGTACTGAGTTGAGAAGTAGAGATATTGGACTTTGTAAATGGGTGTCTGAGTGTGAATGAACTATGTAGTGTTGCGTCATCTGCATATGAGTGAATGGGATTGTGGGTGACAGATAAGAGATCATTAATATGAACCAGGAATAGGGTTAGCGCCAGAACTGATCCCTGCGGCACGCCGACGTTGAGTGGAAATTGGAATATACATCATCTACTTTTACTCTTATTTTCCTGTCACTAAGATATGAAGAAATCATAGGAAGAAAAGACGTTAGTCCATAGCAAGGGAGTTTGGACAGCAGGGAACGGTGCCATACTCTGTCGAAAGCTTTAGAAATATCAAGAGCTACTGCATGAGTTTCTCCAAAAAGATCAATTGACTGATGGATGGTATGAGTTAGGAGATTGAGTATGTCAATGGTGGATCTTTCGTGGCGAAAACCATATTGTCTATCACTAATTAAGTTGTTGGATTCAAGATGTTTAACAATGTGCTTATTAATTAAAGTTTCAAATACCTTACCAAGGTATGGAATAGGTGCTTAATAATCGTTAATGCCACATGTAATATACGTAATCCTATCTATCTACCGTCAGATGCAGATGTCCCGTAAGTTTTGGCCACAGACAAATCGCCTCCATGTCGCCCTGCCCAATGCCACTTCACTCCCTTGCTCCCAGCTCACAACCCCCTCTCTCATACACCTCTCCACTCCTTCCCTCTACCTCATCCTCAGCCTCCCCCTCCCCTCTCCCTCTCTACCTCACACGCATACACTCCCCTCCTTAGTCTCTCGCTATCCACCCTCTCCACATGTATATCCTACATGCACTATATATATGCGACAAGGCAATTACACCGACAGTGGAATGTTATGGCCAACTGCAACACAACGCCTTCCACACCACACATATACATGTGTGGTGTATGTAGGATATACATATGAAACAGTAGAAAATAATATAGCTGTTTCACTTTAGCTTGACCCGGATTTTCGTCCCTTTGCAGCTAAAGCAAATCAAGCTAGACTCGCATGTCTTTTTTGTAGCAATTCATCGTGACTAGCGCCATATTCTAATGTTCATCTATCGCTACGACTAGCATTCGAGATGGAGCATTTGCTGTTTTAGGTCAAGCTAGATAAAAAGGGTATGGTTTACAATTAGTGTCTGTATAACAAACATGTGGTACAAAAGGAATATAAACTATGCAAAATAAACCGCTAAGAAAGAGGTACTAAACTCTCGTGCGCCAACTGGAATATGGCTTCAAGCTCTAACAAGCATACTTTCCCTAAGCTACCCCAAACTAACCTTCTTTCACCTTAACTTGGCTCTTACTTTCGTCATTTGGCAGCTTATTTCACACACATCAACGGAAGAAGAAGACAACACTGGCTCTATGTTCCCTCCATACCACTTCCTTGTGACTGGCATCATATTCCAAAGTTAATCACTTGTTACAACTCTACTCTGCATTCAAGGAGTGATGGCAATTTTAGGTGAAGTTAGTGTAATAAAGGGTATGGTTCAGTACTAGAATATTTTAATTGTTAAGGACATTCTCGATCAGGCCAAACTATTGGACTTTTTCCCCTATTTGTCCTTATTTACCCAACCGTGTAAGTGGAGTCCTTGACGTACATTCGACTCTTGGAATAATATATTTTTTCCCACTTTGTCGCTATTTGCCGAACTGAGTAAATGGAGTCCTTGATCTGTGTTCGACTATTGGAATAATAAATTTTTCCCCTACTTGTCCCTATTTACCCAACCGTGTAAGTGGAATCTTTGACGTACGTTCAGCTATTGGAATAATATATTTTTCCCGCTTTATCGCTATTTACCAAACTGCGTAAATGGAGTCCTTGATCTGTGTTCGACTATTGGAATAATATATATCTCCCGCTTTGTTGCTATTTACCGAACCGCGCAAATGGAGTCTTTGATTTGTGTTCAGCTAATGGAATAATATATATCTCCCGCTTTGTCGCTATTTACCCAACTGTGTAAAAGAAGTCCTTGATGTATGTTCGACTATTGGAATAATATTTTTTCCCCGCAGTGTTGCTATTTACCAAACCGCGTAAATGGAGTCCTTGATCTGTGTTCAAAGAATAATATATTTTTCCCACGGTGTTGCTATTTACCAAATCGTGAAAATGGATTCTCTGATGTATGTTTGACTATTGGAATAATATATTTTCCCTCCTAGTCTGCATTTACCCAACTGTGTAAATGTAGCCTGTGTTGTGTGTTTGTCTTGCGGTTCATAATGTAGAAGCGTGGAACTTGGGAAAAAATGATTGTCCCCCTAATTAGTGTACCTTCGAGCATTTAACATACATTAATCTCGCGGGGGTTGACGAAGAACAAAATCTCCTCCACAAATCCCAGCCCCCTACCCACCCGACACGATTATCACCCACATACCTCTGCATCCCGACCTCTGCCTCATCCCTGGGCCCGTATTCTCGTCGGTTAAGAAAGCTCCCTTACACCTTTTCCCAAACGGTTTATTTCGCTCCAAACACCTTACTGTTTCATTCTGTGTTACATAAATCTTTCGGATGTCGCTATACTTTGCCTAAATAACGTACAAAAGAATATTAATCAGCAATATTCAAAAATAAATTGCTAAGGAAGGGGTGTTAAGGACTCTTTTACCCAAAAATACGCACCCTGGTCTCGCTCGCACCTACCACATAACCCATATATATTTTCTAAGGCAATATCTCACTTTCTATTCCCTCCACATGGCCAAACCATCTCAGAGAACTCCTGCCAACACTTTCCAGCACATCCATATCAGCATCACATCGTTCCCAAACTTCCTCATTTGTCTGTCTGCATGTAACTCCATAGCATCGTCTCTGGTAACTCATTTCCACTCCTCTTACTCTTTACTTATGTCCTGCCAGCAAAGTCAGAGTTTCACTTCCATTCGTTAGTGTGGAGCTTAAAGAAATATTTTGCAACGTTTTTCTTCATTATTCCCATGCTTACCTTATTCCTCGTCACTGCTCCTTGTGTACTGGATGTGTATGTTGTATATGAGTGATGTCAAAATTCTTGTAGTTGTAAAAGTGTAACGTGAGTCGAGCGTTAGTGAATTGGCGCTTTTGAGAAGTAGATCAGATTATTATTATTTTTATTATTCTTATTCTTATTCTTATTATTATTATTATTATTGTTGTTGTTGTTGTTGTTGTTATTATTATTATTATAATTTTTTTTATTATTATTACTATTATTATTATTATTTTTTTTTATTATTTTTATTATTATCATTATTATTATTATTATTATTATTATTATTCCTAGAGATAAAAATTTTGGACCAGATAATGAAGGTAGTTGAGAGTGTCCTAGTAGGTATGATTCGGGGGGGGGGGGGGGAAGAGTATTGATGAGGTGCAGTTTTCGTTTATGCCAAAGGAACCACTGATGCCATATTCAATGTCCGACAGTTTTAGGAAATATATATAAGAAAGAAAAGGGAGCTGTACTTTGTTTTTTTTTATTTGGAGAAGGCCGTTCACAGAGTCCATAGGGAGGTGGTGAAGTGGGCAATGAGAGAACATGGAATCAAGAAGTGACTGGCTGAGTGGCTGTGAGTGTGTATGTGGGTGCTCACACGTAGGTGAGACTAGACAGAGATTTGAGTGATGAGTTTTCCGTGGATGACGACGTGCCTCAGGGGTTCGTCTTGAGCCCTGTAATATTTGCCATAGTGCTTGACGCTCTCTCCCATGACTCCCAAAATGGACTCCCACCGGAGGCGTTATATGCTGATGACTTGGTGTTGATTATAAAAAGTGGAAGGGAGGTGGAGGAATGATTTAGGAAGTGACGAAACGGAATGGGGCACAAGGGTTTGTGAGTAGATGCGAATAGACAAGGGTGATGATATCTGGGGCTGGAGACGGTACTCTCAACTCAGAGGGCGTGGGGCTGTGTGAGGTTTGTCACAGTGGTGTGGGAAGTGGCATCTTCTTGTACAGTGTTTGTGGTGAGTGGGTGAATGAGAGATGTGGTGGTATTAGAGGTGGATTGTGAGATGGTGCTGAATGTTTGGGTATATATGTCAGGAAGATCATGTAGAGATTGTCAAATTTGAAAAGATTAATCTTGCTGGTGAGTCTCTCAGGAATAGTTTTGTTATTTGGGGGACGTTTTGTGCTTGAGATGGGACTGGAGCTAGCTCTGTGGCTTGGATAAGGAGTGACTGGAGGGAGTTCTCCTGACATTGTGAGGGCTCTCCTTGCGTGCTAAGGGACCTTTGTATGCGGTATGAGTGATGAGTGTAATGCTGCGGCATGAAATATGAGTGTAATACTATATGGTACTGAGACCTGTGGAGCACACGAAGATGATATTCGTAGCCTCAGATATACAGAAATGACAATGATTCGATGGATGTGTAGTGCATCCTTTAATACGAAGCCTGGAGAGCCTAGGATTACGACTGATGTGCTGAGAGGAAGGGTGGGACTGGAGTGTACTGACGTTGCTATGAGGAAAGGTAGATTGAGATGGTTTGGGCAAGTTGAGAGGATGGAGGATGACAACTGGGTGTGGAAGGTATGAAGTGTGACCGACGAGGGTAGGGCTGTGAGAGGCACCCCGAAAAAGACTGAGGCTAAGGGTAGGGGACTAAATAGGGAGGCTGTCAGAGATCAAGCAGCACGGAGAGCTACCAATGGTGACCAACGCCTATGCACGCAAACACAAAGCTAATATGAACGATGCGATTCCTTGATATATCCCTCCTTGAGCCTCTTGCTCCCATCCACGTTAATCGCAAATCTGCATATTTGAAGGCGTTTTCGTTCTGCAGTTCTTGACCATTAAGTCTGATTATGTACTCTATAAGAGAGAGAGAGAGAGAGAGAGAGAGAGAGAGAGAGAGAGAGAGAGTTCAACACATATCGCTGAGGAATTTCTCTTTGAACGAAAATACGACTGAAAGACCAATCAGAAATATGAGAGTCACAGCTGAGTCAGAAGAAAAAGTAAGAGAGAGAGAAGCAGCAGAGAGGCAGAGGAGGCATTTCAGAAGAAGAAACTAGAGTTGGAAAGTTAACCAATATTCGTGGCCAGCACATCTCCTAACTTTAGTCCATTTGGGTACAGTCTTTTCCACGAGAGTCCAGTTTTGGTTGGGCTAGGTTTACTTATTTTCTTGGGGTTAGGATGATATTTGAGTGTTTGGTTGGTTTGTTGGGTTAATCTGTTAGTGTTGGGTTAGGGTGATCTGTTAGGGTTAGTCTGTTAGATTTAGGTTAATCTCGTAGGTTAATCTGTTCGGGTTAGGTTAACTATCAGTGTTAGGATTATTTGTTGGGTTATTCTGTTAGAGTCTGGTTAAGCTGTAAGGTTTATGTTAGGTTAAATCGGTAATCTGCTAAGTTAATCTGTAAGGGTTAGGTTAGATGAGGTAATTTGTTTGGTTAACCTATAAAGTTTAGTAGTACTGTTAGTAGCAGCAATAATAATAATAAAAGTAGTAGTAGTAGCAGTAGTAGTAGTAGTAGTAGTAGTAGTAGCAACAGCAGCAGCAGCAGCAGCAGTATTATTATTATTATTATTATTATTATCAACAGCAGCAGCAGCCGTGGCTCAGTGGGTTAGAGCGCTCCGCTCTGACCGAAGGGTCGGAGGATCGAATCCACCCAAGGGTCATTGGTAGACATCAGGAAGGGCATCCGGTCATAAAATGCTACACGCTCCAATCAAAAGTCCTCTACTCAGGGGCAACGCCTTAGCCCTTCGGGGATACCAGGCGTAAAAAAAAAAAAAAAAAAAAAAAAATTATCAGTAGTAGTAGTAGTAGTTGTAGTAGTAATAACAGAAAAAATAACAATTAGAAAACGGAAATTGCCAATAGCAATTTCAGTAACTCAACATGTCATCCATTTTGTGCATGTGACCTCAGTACATAAACAATAAGCAAATTTTGAACTTTGACCTTGGCTGTAACCTTGAGTTTTGGGTCAAGTACTGGTAACTGGATGGTATTGGGACATATGAAGCCGCAAGCTGGGGTACTCAGATGGCCAAGTATGATGGCCATAGCTTTGAATTAGAGTGAATACAAGCAATTTACTTCTTTGCAAGAAATAATAATAATAATAATAATAATAATAATAATAATAACTAGAAAACAGAAATTGTTATTAGTAATTTCAATAACACACCACATTACAATGTCATCCATTTTGTGCATGTGATCTCAGTACATAGAAAATATGCAAATTTTGAACTTTTACCTTGACTGTAACCTTGAAGTTTGGGTCAAGGCCAATCATGCTTGGTAGCCATGAACAGCATATGAAGGTCTATGAACGTACCAGTTTTGGTGATTGTAGCTCAATTCTATCTTGGGTTTTGAAACTGTGCGATTGTATTTTGACCTTGGTTGTGACCTTGAGTTTTGGGTCAAGGACATTCATTACTGGTAGCCAGCAATTCACCACATGACGAGGTCATCAAGTTTCTTCTCCAGTTCGACTGTAGGGTCCGATTTATTCCCAAGTACCTGTCTGTGGACTTGGTGATTTCATCAGGCTTCATATAGTATTATCTTTGAAGTGAAGGTAATAGGGGACTTTGATATTGACTGTGACCTTGAGTTTTGAGTCAAGGTCATTTTCATACTTGGTAGCCATGCACAGCATATTAAGTTCTATAAATGTACCATTTTGGTGACTGTAGCTCAGTTCATTTTTTTTTACAGTTTGCATTTAATGACCCCAGACTACTTTCTACTGACCCCTAGGCGATCTCCAAACCTACAGGACCAAATGGGCCCATAATCATTTTAGACCTGCTCCCCTACCTTGGCTATGTCCCATAAAAATTTCAAGTTCGTACCTTTAACGGTTTCTGAGAATCCGCAGATAGACTATTGTTATAGGTTTTTGGCTGTAACTGGAAAACCAGCACTTGGAACTGGATGATACTGGGGCATATGAAGCCGCCAGGTGGGAGACTCAGATGGCCAAGTATGATGGCCGTAGCTTTAAAACTGAGCGATTACGAGCAATTTACTTCTTCGTAAGAAAGTATAATAATTATAATAATCAGAAGAATAATATAACTCACCACTGGTGTAGTGAATAATAATAATAATTATAATTCTCATCATCATCATCATCATAATGATGATAATGAGGGTTAGATGGCGTAATCTGTTGTCAATCTATAAGTTAATCAGTAATGGTTGGATTAGTCGGGGTTATGCCGTTCGTCCTGAAGGTCCGAGCGTGGGATTCAGCGGTTCTTACAAAGTACTCCGCTTGACGAAACTAACTCGGTTTCATTAAAGTGTGAAGTGATTCTCAATGGCACTCGTTTACATTTATGAGAGTTGGGTTATTCTCATAAGATCAGCTTACCCTGTTAGAGTTACAGTAGGTTAATTTGTGAGGTTAATCTGTTAGAGTTAGGGTAATCTGTTGGGTTAATCTGTCACCATCAAGAAAAAAAAATACACATAGTTTAATCGTCTTGCTTTGACTAAAATGGCAGAAAATAATCGATCTTTTATGAAAGCCATATTTCAGAAACTTAAGCGTTCACAACAGACGTAGCACATTTCTCTCTCTCTCTCTCTCTCTCTCTCTCTTGTCTAGCATTCAGCAGAATACATAAAAATGTCGACAACTAGAAGAGAATACTAAAAACGATTCGAGCATTAGGGAAGTACTGATTTTATATGCAGGTACTGACACACACACACACACACACACACACACACACACACACACACACATCTAGGCCAAGCTGGAGTAAAAATAGTAGTTTTCAATCAATAAAACATCCCCAGTCCATGCATTAAGAGTTGGAAATTGAATTAGGGTGAAGGGATCTGAATACTTCAAAAATTAAATGGAGGGTAAAGTACTCAGCAAATGTACGTACATTAATTTGATAATCACATCGGGAGGAAAGGTACATAAGAAATACATGAGAAATACAGCCCTACTAATTACAAGAACGTCGTAGCATTGGGTTCTGCTGTCGACTGGGGTAATGTGAGCATAAAATTTAACAACCACTGCTCTTATCAGTTCCTACACGGCAAGCTGAGAGTTTTCTTCCCTGAATGATCACTACAACTATTCTCAACCTTATCTACTTAACCTAACTTAGCTAACTAAACTTAAGATAGCCGAACTTAACCTACCTTAACTAAACTTGCCTTTACATAACCAAACATAGCCTTACCTAACCACACGTAACCCAGCCTTACCTACCCAACCAAGCCTAACCTAACCTAACCTAACCCAACCCAACCTAACCTAACCCAACCCAACCTAACCTAACCTAACCTAACCTAACTTAACCTGGACCCTCCTAGAAAAGAGAGCACTGCGGGATCACAGTGTAAGTCTAAAGGCCCGTATGTTCGTCAAGGAAGCTCCCTAACACCGCTATGAGGTATGAAAGACAGGGATGTAAGTTGGTCGGGGAGCAACGAAATGGCAGAGAACAAGGTTACATTGAGGCGATTTGCTTATGGCCACCCCTTACAGGATTATGGCGTCTGGCTCTAGATAGACAGAAGAATAACAGAAAACATCGTTCTCAAAGTGAAGGGGGAATTTGTAGTTGTAGCCCCAAGTTCATCTGAAGCGTGAACCCAGCTAACTACAGGATAAGCTGCCCATCTTCATTCCACCATCCCTTTTTTTGGGAGATAGGAAAGGGATTGTGGAAAGTTTGTATGACCAGGCAGCGCCACCGCCCTGTCAAAATGGTGCTACCGTGTGAAGGCGTCCCCCACCAGCACTAGTGAAGGGAGAGAGGAGCAGAGATGGACGAGGGTAGTTTCTATTTCCGCAGAAGAGATGACAAAAGGAGAGTGAGGATGAGGGAGAGGTAACACAGAGATGGGATGGGAGGGACAGGCAGAAAGGATAATTATGAGACAGGAGATGTAATTTATATATTTGCGGCCAGTGGATCATATAGACCAGTGGTTCCCAACCTTTTTGGTCCTGTGGCCCCCCGAGAAAATTATGAGAAGCTCCATGGCCCCTATATAACTCAGATCGTATATTTATATATTTTTAATATTTGATATTGTGCAGAAAACGGTAATTACCCCAATATACTTAAGGCTAAACTAGCACAGTAAGGTATATTTCATACTTGATGTCTGTCAGGTTTTACCCAGATCAAATACCTTATAATATTTTATATTACCAATAAGGCTCATGGCTCCCAGGTTGGGAACCGCTGATATAGACTGTTTCCTACGTACTTTTGCCTTGACGTAATATTGCCATATCTCCCTCTTGCATCTTGCGTTGTAGTAAGAAACTGACATGAGAATATGATGTTAGTTACACAGAAGGGTTATAGAAAAGACGTGGAGCCATCGTATTGTATTATCCTCCTACTGAGCTACATCAAATGAGCAGGAAATGGACAAAAATCTGGATCATGTTCGAGTACAAGGCGTATAACAGTCACCTAAGTCGAGCAGTGAATGTGACCTATCTCCAGAGAACACTCTCGGGCTAATGATGAGATGATAACGAAAATGATGATGATGATGATGATAACATGCCACGCGAACTCATTTGATTACATTTTTAGTCCTCGGAGATGGTAGGTGGTGGCTGCCATCATCTACTCACTTGTAGTGCTGCCTACTTCTTCATTCACCTTTATCATTCTATTTCGGTCTGCCTTCCTCCTTCCTAGGTTTCCCATCCCCCCTGTAATCTTTTATCACGCTTCTTTCTACTGCAGGTGGCTCTACAACTTGTGACAATCCTAATGGTTTCCTGTAACCTAGGAGACCATTTACAACGCTGTGTGATAACCATAACCAATTAACGGGGTGATGTAAAGCCAGTTACGGTGCACATGTTGACAGGACGGAGAGACGCAAAGGCAGCATCCATCCAGGAACCAAACGTCCACACTCTTCCTAGTACTGTACCTCGCTGTGGCCAAGCGCTGTCCACTACAAATGAATATCGGTTGGCTGCACGGAACGGCCTTGCTGGGGCGATTGCAAGCCTGCGGCTGATGGTGCTGCTGGCCAGACAGACCGGGGTTACTCAACAACAACAACTCTCTCTCTCTCTCTCAGGCCCACTAATTTCAGAACCATGGCGTCGTACCCACAGGCTTTAACGCAACACAACACAGCACAGTTAAAATTCACTTCACCATCCATTAACCCGGCCCAGGCAAACATATTAGCCCATTTAAGTCTCTCCTTACGGCCTCGTGAATTAGTTACCCAGGGCTGTGCAGTAGGCGGGAAAAATAAAGAGAGGGAGTAGCATACTGGAGTGTAATACAGGGTGGCGTAGTTTGGGTATAACACTCTTTAGTCTAGTATGCCGCGAGTACGGCTCAGTCTGTGTGTGTGGGAGAGGAAGATATTTTGGATGCTTTGTGAAATTGCTATAGTTTTCTCACTCTTGCCTGGCCCAGATTTTCGTCTTTTCCAGCTTATTTCACGTAGCTCAGTGGCAGAAAGACAATGCAATGGCTCTACATCCTTTCCATAACACTTCTTTATGACTAGCATCATATTTTAGAGCTACTATTTCGTTACAACTTAACATTCAAGACGGAGAGAAAGCAATTTTAGGTCGTTAAATTAAAATGGGTATAATCAATCATGCATTCAATGGATGTGTGCGTGTGTGTGTGTGTGTGTGTGTGTGTGTGTGTGTGTGTGTGTGTGTGTGTGTGTGTGTGTGTGTGTGTGTGTGTGTGTGTGTGTGTGTGTGTGTGTGTGTGTGTGTGTGTGTGTGTGTGTGTGTGTGTGTGTGTGTGTGAGAGAGAGAGAGAGAGAGAGAGAGAGAGAGAGAAAGAGTAGGACCAATATCTGAAAAAGTTTATAAGAAGTAGCAAAATGATGCAGGATAAACACTGGCAACACTGATTGAGCCGTCCCGGAACACACGAAATAGGCTACAGTTTGGTTACCTTTGTGTTCTAGGTGAGACTTCGGAATACCTCTTCCTAGGCGATTTAGTCTGCGTATTTTATTCAGCACCCTCTTGTCGATATTGAAATAATGTAAGGAACGTATTAGAGAATGTTGAAATAAGTGTTGGAAAATAAATCACTACGGAGCAAGGGCTAAGAACCTACACCAATTACAGGGTTCTCCAACATTAGCGCTCTGCTACAACTCACGTGTTGATAACGTATAAGCTGCGTGGACGGCTCAGTGTGCTGGTGTGGGCGTGGGTGAGGCAGTGGGAGTATAATGGGTAAATGATGCATGGTAAACACTGAGAATTAGGCTGACGGAGTTGAAGAGACGCGTTATACATGGATCATCCTGTGCTTTAATATTTCTTCCTCTATCCAGATCATTTATTTATTTATTTATTTATTAAGCAAGGAAAAATGAACCAAAAGCCACGAGCCTGCAAATTGTTCCCTCCAAGAAAAAGGAAAAACAAGATAACAGAGAGCCAAATTCAAGATCCGTTCATTTCGAGATGCCTGGACACTGCATTTGAAGAAAGACTGGAGATCATAGGCAGTTGGAAATACAGACAGTGAAGGGGGCCTTTCGGTCCTGGAGGAGTTGAGTACAGTCTTCATAAACCCCTTCGTTCCTTGTATCTTTTTCTAAGCTGGATAAAAATAGTCTTTAGGTAGCAAGAATTAATTATAGCATACGTTACGGCAGTGAAAGTGTTACACGGTCATGGTTGGGAGAACTCTAGCATTTTAGGCACTTTTATTTTATTTTATTTTATTTTTTTTATTTTTTTTTGTCAGCTGACAGTGAATTAGAACCTAAAGGTGTAAAAACTGCCACCTCACGCTCTTATGATAGGGACAACCATAGCAATCTCTCTCTCTCTCTCTCTCTCTCTCTCTCTCTCTCTCTCTCTCTCTCACACACACACACACACACACACACACACACACACACACACTGATTACAAGAACGTAAGAGTGTTAATACTGCTACGATTTATTATACATCATTGGACCCAATATTTCCACCTCTCTATCTTGAATGCTAGGCTGAGACAAGAGGTTAACACTATAATATGATGCTAGCCACGATGAAGCGCTCTGGAAGTGTGAATCCGTAGCACTGTCTTCTCTCACAATGAACGACATAAGCTACAAAAGGACGAAAATCTGGGCCAAGTTACAGTAAAAATGGTATAGTATTATATTAAAGGCAAAGTTAATTGATTCTACACATAGATGAAAGAGCACCATAAAGACCCTGCGAATTCTGGCATCGAAACTATTTTTTGGGGGGAGGGGGGTTAACGGAACGGGTTTTCAATTTGGTTCTCTTTTTTTTTTTTTCCTCAGAAGGAGCGATATTGTGGGCTCCTGGCCTTTGGTTCCTTCTTTCTTGCATTAAAAAAAAAAAAAATGAAAGAGTGGCGTACGAACCACGGAGTGTTAATAAGGTATAAATTTTCGTTATTTTGTAGCTTGTTTCCCATAGTTTACTAGGGGAATAAAACAATGCTACAACTCTACCTCTTTTCCTTAGCACTTCTTCGTGACCAGTGCAGTACTCTAGATCACCTTCCTTCACAGTTCAAAGAGCAGAAAAAGGCACTACTACGTCCCCTACAGTTCTCTCACAGCACTTGTTTGTGACTTGCATCGTACTGTACTCTTAATCTCTTTTTGATTTTCCGAGGGGGACGTTTACATACCGAAATAACTGTGACCCTTGTCGGTTGAGGAAGCTCCGTAACACCTTTTCCCAAGCGATTTATTTCGTTGATTACACCTTACCCTCCACTTCTGTGTTACATTAATCCTTTCTTTATCGCCATACTTTGCATAAATACCGTACAAAAGGATATTAGCCACCCATATCCAAAACTAAATCGCCAAGGAATTTGTGTTAGGGAGTTTACTTACTCTTAGCTATTTACTTTGGGATATGGGTGATTATTATTGTATTGTACGTTTTTATGTAGGGTGTGGCTATATTGGAGGGATTTAAGAATGAGACAAGAGGGCAGAAAAGTGAAAAAAATAAAATAAATAAATCGCCTAGGAAAAGGTGTTCAGGAATTTTCTGAACCGACGAAAATTCGAGTCTGGGTGGTTCCACTGCACGGATAAACAAATGTCCCTCAGCTCCCTCCCTATGCCCGGACAGGAGGACGGTGGGCTCTGGGAGGAGGGCAGTTTGATCCTGTAGTCCACCAGGTTCACGTTCGGCTGAAATTCAACAACAACAACAACAACAATCTCAGTACAGATGAACGTTCAAGATGAGATGACAATTTTACGCCAGGCTAAAGCAGATAGATAAGTGTGTGTGTGTGTGTGTGTGTGTGTGTGTGTGTAAGGGGAGTTCAAGATGAGATTTTTACGCCAGGCTAAAGCGGATAGATAATGGTGTGTGTGTGTGTGTGTGCATAAGGGGAACACTTCTCCCCTCTCTGCTACACCCTTCCTCCTATTGATTTTCCGTACATTAGGCAACAGTCACTCGCCACCTTAGGCTCCTACACATTCCTCTCCTATTTCACCCCCTGCCTCACCTCACCTCTTAATCCCTCCAGTCCCTTGCCTGTCTTTCTTACATTATCAAACTCAATTCCTATTACGAAATAAAAAGGGAATCGCAGCCTTGTTTTTTCTTTCGTGTTGTTGTATCACGTTGGTTGAAATAGTAATAGTTTTACTGACTTTTCTACCATAAAAATGTCTACATCAATATGCAATGAATATATTTTTGTAGTTGTTTATATTACTTGGTATGTTGACACTACTTTTTTTTCTTCCAATTTACCCTACCAAATGTCCATACCACTATGGTATCTTTATATTTTGGCATGTTATATATGGTGGAGGAGGTGGCTGAATCGGTAGAGGCGGGTTGCAGTCATAATGGACCCAGGATCGAATCCCGGCTGGGACAGGGAACAGTTTAAGGATTTGAATTTCCTAAAAAAAAGCAGACTTTCCTGAACTACCAGATGACCCGCCGACATGTCGTAAAAGTACCCCCGCTAATACCAGTACACCAGTCCTGTATGAGACAGACCTAGCATGTATTCATTATGGACGGTGGGTGTTAGCGCCGAAGTGGTGACATGTGGAGGTGTAGGAGGACTACTGGGCCTTGGGATAGGCCACTGCCCCCAAGAAATAGGCCCTGAGCCTTTGCCCAGAGTCGGACACGTAAAAAAAATATATATATATTTCAGACTCTAGAATCAATTCATTGCCCTAAGATAAGCAGAAATACAGTGAACGATGACTTTTGCAACTTCTTAATGTGATCTTCGAAATCCAACAGGCTTTTCAGAATATTGTCTAAGAGTTTCGTAATGCTTCGACCAAAATGTGTAGCGATAATCATGACGGTAACTGTACGTAATTATATGCAGGCAAGAATCTGCGCCGAAAGTATTTTTTTTTAATGTTAGATGGGAGGAAACTGAACAAGATAATTCCTTCCTCATTGGCCAGTTTCTTAGTTATAATTTTCTGAGGATATCCCTTCAAGGATGAGGATAGGGTGACCAAAAAACTAGCCTTATGGGGTTAAATTCAGGTTCAGTTCTCTTATTCCACTGGCTCTTATTTCTCTCTCTCTCTCTCTCTCTCTCTCTCTCTCTCTCTCTCTCTCTCTCTCTCTCTTTTTTAACTCAAGGAAAAAGGAACCAAAGGTCAGAGTCAACCAAGACTGTTCCTCCCAAGAATATATATATATATATATATATATATATATATATATATATATATATATATATATATATATATATATATATCACAGAGCCAAATTCAAGATCCGTTCATTTCGAGATGCCTGGACACATTGCGTTTAAAGGACTGGAGATCATAGGCAGTAAGAAACATAGACAGAGGGAGACAGTTCCAGACCTGACCAATTGCATACATGAAGGACTAAGAATAGTAGTTAACTCTTGCATTAGAGAGTTAGGCAGAATAGGGATGAGAGTTTGCTGTCACCATCTCTTCTATTAATATTTCATCACCAATTATTCTAACACTCTTCTCAATATTTACTACTTATTTGTTTTCATAATTTCTCCATACACCATTATCATCCATTTTCACTTTCTCATGTTCCATCATTATCAACACTTATACTACTCATCTTCTGTCATTACCGTATTTATTTTCACATTCTGTTCGTAATCCACAGTTATTTATTTTGCCAGTCTTCTTACCCTCCGTCGTTATTTTTTAACATCCATATTCAACAACCTTCTTTTCTTCTCTTTCGTTTACTTTTTCCAATTTTCTTCCTATTATTATTATTATTATTATTATTATTATTAGTATTATTTGTGGTAGGTAGGGGCGCTCACCATCCACTCACTTGATGTAGTGCTGCTCTCAGGTGTCTGCCCTTTCCTCTCCTCCATCCTTCTTTCCTTCCATCCTCTGCTGTCTTTCTTTCCTTCATTCTTTCCTCGTCCTTGTGCCTACGAGTGACTTTACACTCCGTCTTCTGTCTCTCTTTCCTTCACTCTTTCCTCTTCCTTCTGCCTGTGGGTGACTCTACACTGAGTGACAAGCCAAATGGTTTGCTGTTCACCAGGAAACCATTTACTATGCTGGGTGATAACCATAAAACCAAATTTTGGCGCCTGGTGGATTGGTGGGTAATTACGGCACTCCAATCGGATTGAGCCGGTGAAGGTTTATATCCAAAGGGTGGTTGGGGTTTACTGCTAACGTGATGCCACTCAGGGATAAGTGAGGCTGGTCACTCTCATCTTAAATGTCAGGACCAACTTGCCTAGCCTCTGGCTCCTACGCTCCTTGGGGCAACGTAGGATTGGATAATGGATGGATGGCTTATTATTATTATTATTATAATTAATATTTTTATTATTATTGAGTGGAAAGGTATATGAGAGAGGGGTGTGTGAGCTGGGATCAGGGCAGTGAAATGGCGGGGGACAGGGCGACATGGAGACGATTTGTTTGAGGCCACCCCTTACGGGATTAAGGCGTCTGGCAATAGACAGATAGATAGATAGATTTTTATTATTCTCATTATTATCATTATTATTATTAATATTATTAAGATTTTGATTAATTGCTATTATTATCATTATTATTATTATTATTATTATTATTATTATTATTATTATCATCATCGCTGTAGTAGTACTAGTAGTCACAAAAGTATAGTAGTAATAGCAGTAGTAGCAGCAGCAGCAGCAGCAGCAGTAGTAGTAGTAGTAGTTGTAGTAGTATTTTCACAATGCTTTTTGTATACAGCCGGTAAAGCCAGCAGGCAACAAACATATCTACAATCGGATTTACACACACACATGCTCCTTTGTCTGCCCTAGGTACGAAGCAGAGTGGGACCAAACATTCTCTCTCTCTCTCTCTCTCGGCTTCTATTTCTCGTGTGTTGCGGGGACTGCTCAGTGTTTACAGTACCTTCCTTACACAGTTATTCCTATTACAAGTCCCTCAACCACGCCCACACCGGCAGACTGAGCCATCCTCGCAACAGATAAGATATTGTCACATGAGTTCCTATTATTGCAGGCCACACTGTATAATATTTTTACCTCCTTCCCACATTCTACCTTCTATCCTTTTCATATTGCACGCCTATTTCACCTTTTACTCACCTACCATCTACTGTACTGTTTTGGCACTGTAATATTTCATCTACTACTTTCACACAGTATTCATATTTCACTATAAACTTGTTTCACACTGTCCGCATATTCCCCTATCTTTTATTTATACACACTGCTAATATTCCACCATCTATTATATACACACTGCTTTTATTCCACCATTTATTATTTTCACGAGTCATTTTCCATCATCAATTAATGTACCACTCAGCCCATGTTGCTAATCTCTTATTTTCAGTGTGCTCATAACCCATCATGTTTTATTTCCCTACCTCTAGAAGTTGACTGGAGTGGGTTAGAATATGAAAAACTAGACAGTACACGAAGGACTCATACCTC
>NW_027642066.1:42500-48392 GCF_032717465.1 Coenobita brevimanus
CTTACTTGTACATCGAAGGAGTGCTTCTTATCAAACCAGACACCTAGGTAATGGTAGCTAGAAGCCCATTCAAGCTCAGTACATTGGACAGAGAGTGGGTGCTCTGGGCCTGGCTTCCTGAAAGTAATAGCTTTGGATTTACAGACACTGATTTTCAGCTCCAGTTCAAGATATTGTTCATGGATAAGCTCTAAGGTATGTTGAGTATTGTGCTCATTATCTGGCCCAGTGGAAACAATAGCAAGGTCATCAGCATAGCAAAGAATCTGCACCCCATGCAGCGGACGTAGGTTAAGGAGTTCATCCATTTGGATGTTGATGAGGTAGGGGCTCAAGATACTACCTAGAGGGGTTCCAGTTTCATGACGATGAAGGGAGGAAAATTGCCCATGAAAGCGAAAAAGTGCACTGCACCCTCTTAAAAATTCTTGTAGCCAGCCAAGCATCTTACCAGCAACGCCTCTGCGTTCTAGGATGGAAAGGATAGCTGTTGCATTGGTAAGCTCGAAGGCCTTTTCAAGGTCGAGGAACACAGCTGTACAACGACCATTACCCACATTGTTAAGAAAGGTGTTGAAGCATTCTGCCATTCCGGCGTTTTTGGTGTAAGCAAAGAGAGCAGGGTTCAGGGGAGCCAAGCCCATTTTCTTCGAGCCTTGCCATGTACTAATCTGTTCATACATTAGTTTATTGCAGTGTTTCGAAAAACAAAGATGACGGACCAAACGACTGTAGGCCGCCATAGGCCGTCTAACGTAAGTGAAATATAACGTCAACGTAGCATAGATGTCAAAGGAAGGTAAGCTTTTGAGGCAAAGGAGAGCATTGTGGTCCCTGGTCAAGGAAAATGCTAGAATAAAAGTGTCATCTTCAGAATGGGGCGGGAAGGGACAGCAAGTAAAGAATCGTAACAACCAAGCCCATTCTAATTCCCTGGAGTTAGGAACACTCAAGGCTAAGCTACTGTAGGGAAGTAAAGTCAAATACAAGTCTGCTCGCTTTCCCTGCCTCTTTCTTATTGCGGGATACATAGATGCTTGAATGAAACATGGTGGATAAAGATATATATTATCGCCCACAGATGATAGACAATATGCACCTCATTCTGTTATGTCACCTTAAGCGTATATGAATTCAACAGTGAAAGAGAGGCAGGAGAGGTGAATAGACTTTAGTATCTGACTATATTAACCCCTTCCATCAAATACCGTATTGATAAGAGTTTAATGTCACCAACATTTTCTTTTTTGCTTAACTTAGGAGACGCGTTTACACATGAAGAGGTTAATATAGGCAATTTTTTATTTCATCCAGTGTGGAAAGTTTCCCCTCAGTGTAATAAAAGAGACTGGAGATGGCAAGTACTGGATCGAAGGGAAGAAGGGTAGATGACCAACCTATTTGCTTTTGTGACTTTAGGCTATGAGTTCGAAAAAAAACAATTTACCTCTTGGGGATTGAATATATGCAAGAAAGTCACTCCAGCTGGGAAATTCTAACCACTAAACCACCCGAGTGAAAGTGACCTCTATATTATCCCTCAGCTTTAAGGTATAGATTTTTTCTCGGTGACAAAAACAGGAAATGGAGTCAAAATGAAGCATAAATCAATCGTACCTCTATTTTAGGCTGTATAGAATGACTCCTGGTGACACAAAGGTTACAATGCACCAGTCGAAGTGCCGGCCTTTCAGAAGTTCGATCCCCCAAGAGGTGACTGTAGGTTTTTCCTTCATGTAATTACACCAAAGGACGTACGCAAGTCATCTGCGTTTAAACCATTCAGTCTGATGGCACATTTTTCTTACATTATTATTGCGACTCAGAGATAATTTTATTCAGATTAACAGAGACTTTTCCAAGAGGAGTGCTTTCATATAGCCTTCATTAACTGTCACCACATGGGTCTTTTCTAAACTAAAAAAGACTAGAATGCAAAAAAAAGTGTTACAGTACTGAAGAGTTAAATGTATTGGACAATAGCCTAGCATTAGGTCCCTACATCTCAGAAGGAGTAATATGGTATTGCCTGTTACCATCATAAAATTATTCTTTACCTCCCCAGTACAAATGCTACTTTCTAAACTGAACGGAATCATATATGCTTCTTCCTTGACCTAGTGGAGGTATGCTTCCTTTTGCAGATTAATTCACGTTACCTAGAGCAGAACAGTCTCTTTCCTTTGCACGTCTTCGTGCCTAGCACCAAATTCTAGTGTTAATCATCTGTAACATCTCAGCTCTACAGGGTAATATATGGCTCTACATCCTTTCCATAGCACTTCTCTTTTTGACTAGCATCATACTCCAGTGCTAATCCCTTGGTACAGTTAAATGGGAAAATAAAATATTGCTACGTTTCTATGGCTTTTCCATGGCACTTTCTCGTGACTGGCATCATATAGTCAGTGACAATGAAAATTAACACTGCGGCACCACATCATGTCCACAGCACTTCTTCGTGAACAGCACCAGATTCCAGTATAAATCTCTAAAGTTCAGGTCCACAATAGCATCATGCTCTAGTGTTAATCTCTCGTTAAAGCTCAATACTCGAAATGAAGAGACGGAGATCTTAGGCCAAGTAAAAATGGATGAGCATAGCGGCAGGATCAAGGCTACTATAGGCTGCTTGTTTTCATCTGATGGCACTAACCCACTCCCATACCTCAACTGGAACAGTCTCCCTCTGTCTGTCCTACTCCCTATGATCTCCAGTCATTCAAACGCAGTGTGTCCAAGCATCTCGAAATGAACGGATCTTGAATTTGGCTTTCTTTTGAATTGTTTTTGTTTTATTCTTGGAAGGAACGGTTTGCGGGCTCCTGCCCTTTGGTTCCTTCTTCCTTGCATTGAAAAATATTATGTCTTGGTTGCGTGAAATTCAACGAGCAATAGGTATGAGGTAGGACTGGATCTCCTTTGTTACAATTTATCCTCCAGTCTAACTACATTTGGCTACCAGCTAAGCTAAAAAGGGTTATGGCTAGAATAAACCCACTACAGGGCGTGGGACATCAGCTTAGTCTATAAGGAGATGTTGTAATCTTGAACAGTAATACTGAGTGTAAAACCATGAAAAGTTAGGCTAGATTTTCTTAGCGACTGTGAGTATGAAGTTGTTATATGACTAGTTTTTATGTGGCAGCAGTACAAAATGCGAGCACGCACGCACGCACACACACACACACACACACACACACACACACACACACACACACACACACACACACACACACACACACACACACACACACACTTTAGAAAGGATTGATTCTCTCTGACAACCGAGGAAGAATGAGATATATGGTAAGGAGAAAATACTGGCAGGGGAATGACAGTGAACTTGGCTCACGGCTGTACATAAACTGTCTGACCACTTTCATTCTTAGAAAAAACTATTAAGAAGAGAATTTTATTTTCCCGTACCACTGATCTGTGTTACATGGGTGAACTTATTACCTCCGGCAACAAAGCTGGAGGAGGTTATGTATTCACCTATGTTTGTCTGTTCACACAATATCTCCAAAAGTTCTTAAATGAATTTCAATGAAATTTTGTGGAAGGGTGGGCTATGAACCAAGGAAATATTGCATGAATTTTTGGGCAGATCCGGATCCGGATCCTACTGCACAATATCTCGAAAAGTCTTCAGTGAATTTCAATGAAATTTTGTGGAAGGATGGGCCGTGGGCCAAGACAGTATTTATTATATTTTAGGGCTGATCCGGATCTGAATCATGTACCCTGCTTCCAGAAGTTCTCAATGAATTTCAATGAAATTTTGTGGAATGGTGGGCCATGGGCCAAGAAATAGAAATGCTTAAATTTTAGGGCACAATATCTCCAGAGATTCTCAATGAATAAAAAAAAAAAAAATTGAAAATTGGGGCATGGGCCAAGGAGCAATTGATTAAAGTTGGGGGTGAATCCGGATCCTACGTATTGCACATAATATCTCCACGGATCCGGATCCGAATTTTTTTTTTAATGGCAATGGCAATGACGGATATATGCGCTCTCTGAATGCTTTCTGGTTGAAACTAAGTTCATTACACGGATTAGGAGAAAACATCTATTGCAGGTTATCAAAGAAAATAACCACCAGAAAACTTGTAATGGGTTTGGAACTACCAGTGTAAGTAACAGAGCTTAGTCTGTGGCATAAGAGTTCAAGACGTTCACTTTCAGTCTGACGAAAATGATGGGTCTGTCATGCATGGAGTCCAGACAAGCATGCAGTCCAGATAACAAAACACCAACTGTATCTCCTCAGTTACAATTGGCACATTCAGCCGTGGATTTAGTTCCAGTAAATCTCTCTTCTCATTCGCAGCTCGAGTGGCGTCACTGTAATTGACAAGTAAGCCTGCCGTGTGTGAGTGTGACTGCCTTAATATGACACATTATCTAATTTACGATAGTTATGCGGCTATGTGGTATTTAACTGCATTTCATTACATTGCATAAAAAGGGCTGTGAAAATTTCTCTCGATTAAAAGTTTTATTTGAGAATGAAAATGAAACAACATGTCCAAACGCTACACAGTGATACCGATGACTAAAATGGTGACATACAATTGAAACAGTATGAGAAAAAGCACTCTCAGAAATCGAAAGACCCATTCACACGACCAGTGGGCACATGGGGTTTTAGAGAATGGTCAAAAACTGTTGGAAAGTAACCGTGTAGACTTCATGAACTGAAACAGCTTCTACGCTTCTGATATATTGTTTAAGCTCCTTAAAGTGTGATTCGAAACTAATGTGCAACTTGCTCACTCACAATAGGAGCTCAGAGATCGTGCGGATGGACCTTAAGATCGACCTTGGTAACGCTGCCTTGTGTCCTTGATCTTTCACTGTTTCCTATCAGTTCGAATCAGTTTTTCTTTATTTGACCCTAAGTCCATGCTCTAAGTCTGCTTTAAACTGGATGAAAAATTGTTTAAGCTGACCTTTTCCTGCGACCGTAACCCTTGACTTCTCGTTCTGTTAATTGATGGGTTTAATCCGCACCTAATTTTGAGCCTTCCACCAAGTCTGACTAAAATAAAATCAGGCATGTCTGAGTTTAAAATGCTGAAATCCTGACCCTGCTCTGTGATCTTTAACCGACTGTCCTCAAAACTGAGTCACTTCACCCTTTCCCACCCCTATTTCCCCCCACCAAATTTGGTCAAAATCGAACTGTTTGAGTAGATCTTGCCCTTGTATTATGGCCTATAACTTTGGGGGGAGGGGGACAAAGATTTACAACCTGTTCAACTCGTAATCTGGCTCTGGGCATGCTCGTATTCCTCAGCCCGTTCCCTTAAGCCCAGCAGTCCTCCTACATATTATACATCTTCACATGTCACTACTTTGGCTCTACCACCCACCATCCATACTGAATAATTGCTAGGGCTGTCTCATACAGGACTGGTGTAATGGTATTAGTGAGGGTATTTTTCCATATTGACGGGTTCTATGGCAGATTACTGAAGTCTGATATTAACGAAATTCAAATCCTTACGCCGTCCTATGCCTCAGCCGGGACTCGAACCTAGGCTCATTAGGACTGCAGGGCACCTCTCTACTTACTCAGCCTTCGCCTCTCTCACTGAAGGGGCTAGGGATAGCTATCTTCTGCCTCAATTGTCTGAAAAATCTCTCCTGATCTGACTACCATCGTGTGTAGTTGTCAAGAGTAATTTACAGTTTGTTCCGTGATAGCGCTGCACTGGAGAGTCATCTGGTGCTATCTTGTGTGTTGCGGGGACGGCTCAGTCTGCTGGTGTGGGTGTGGGAGCAGAAAAAAAAAAAAAAAAAAAAAGTCCCGGCAACACAAGAGAGATCGCCCGGCGGAGTGTAAGAGGGGCGTTGTGTATGGACCACTCTAGATAAAACACG
>NW_027642067.1:0-45000 GCF_032717465.1 Coenobita brevimanus
GATTCCCCACATATTACATAAGAGATTCTTCTGAAGATACCAAGAACAAAGGAAAAGCACGTCCTTGGGTTGAAGCGTTCAATTATGCAAGCACCATCGATACCTTATTTTCCTTCCCTAAATCCTATAGCTCACGGCCAGGCTTCTATTTTCCCTCGAGGCAACAGGATCAGTAGTGGTATCCCTCGCCTTCCCTACTACGTGCACAATTCATACTACATACTTAGCAATATACAGTTCAGAAAACCAATTTCCAAGAGTAGAAGGCTATACCTATGCAGCTTAAACGAGACAGGAATTACTATTACCATTTTAAAAAAGTGTCGTCTTTCAGATTTTTTCCCCATCCATTAAAGAATAAGAAAAGAGACAAAATACAAATGGTTAAAATAAAAATAGAGCGTCAAAGGAAAAAATCACGCTGAGCAAACGCAGGAAAAAGGCTAGCTTTAAAGGGACAAAGGCCAATCAGACTTGGGATGAATAATGTAACATGAGATATTAACACAAGTGAGTGGAAAAGGATACTAACACTAAAGGTAAGATGAGAGAAATAATGTCATTCGGTGTCCTGAGTCTTGGAGTGAGGAGCATGTGTAAACATAAGTGTTTATGGGTCCAAATGCCACAGGTGTTCTCGTGATTAATTCCATTGCATTTTATCAGTCTCATTCAGTAGAGTTAATCAGTCAGTGCAAATTATACCTGTATTTTTTATTATCATTTTTATCCCCCCCCCTCTCTCTCTCTCTCTGTTTATTTTGCATTCCATCCTATATTTATCTTCTTCCTTTGTCGTGTCGTCTTCTGAATCGTTTCTCTTCTTTCATCTCGGGTCTTCTCACTGATTCATCCGTCTTTTTGTTACACTCTTTCTCTCGCTTCTGTCTTTCCATTTCTTAGGCCCCTCCTTCTCAGTTCATTTTGCATTTCATCCTGCGTTTTGTTTCATTTTCTCTCCTGTTTCTTCTAAACTACTTTTTCTTTTCTACTCATCCAGCTTCTTCATGCCAACCCCCCTTTATAAAGGATCTCATTTTTCTTTCCACCACTTTCTTACCATCACTCATAACTCCTCCCATTGTATTATTTCATCCTTCCTCTTCTTTCGTGTTCCCTCTAATTATTTTTCTCATCATCCATTTATTTCCTACTATCTGTCTTCCCATGTCCTTTTTTTCTCGTGGCCCTCGTCATATTCATTTCTTCACTCATGCGTCTCTCCTCTTAATATGCTTTGCAAATCATCCTGTATTTGCTTTCCTCCTCTTTCGCGTTCTCTTCCAACCTCCTTTTCTTTCTGCATCATTCGTCTTCCCTCTGTTTTCTCCCGCTTTTCCTGTCCACTTGTTTCTCGTACCCCTCTTTGGATCTCCATTATCCGCATTTCTCTTCTTCATCTGGTCCCTGTATTGTTTCATCTCGTACATTCTCCTACGGTTTTCGGTCCTTTTCCTTTGTCTCTGCATTTCCTCATCTTTCTCCTTTCTGCCGTTCTCGGTCGCCCTCCTTCCTCTCTGCATCATTTCTGCACTTTCCTTTCTTGTTTCTTCTTTTTCCTCTTCATGCATCTCCTTATATGAATCCTTTACCATTAAAAACGAGACATGTTACAGAATTTAACGTTGTTCCAGCTGCTGTCAAACAAATTATCCACCTTAAGAGACTACTCCTGAAGGAAAGGAATTAGTGAATGCTGTATCAAATCACTCATGTTCAAAAAATTTCTCCAGTGATAAAAGAAATAAAAACTGTCTAGTATTAACAAGAATTAAATAATACGTCTTTAAATTGAAGTTAAAACCTGCTGCATTTGATCGTATTTGCAATAACTGTTTACACGTAACAGGTAAAGAAACATTCCCTCTTATCCAATACACTACTATAATAGGACTTAATATTTATTTTTTTAGTTTTGCCCCCAAAAGATAATGGGCGATTTTTTGAACTGATGGTGGTAGATGTAGCCTTTATTAACTCCTTCACTACTCTTTTAAGTCGAATAATGTGCGGAGGTGGGAAGAAAAAACTATAGAAGTCGCCATCGTGCTGAAGGGATTACAGGAGACTGGGGCACCCTCTTCCCTGATTAAAAAAAAAAAAATGAACCTCTAAAATGAAGATCATTCCAAATCCGTTCTTAGCATCTGCACATACACACTCCTACCAGTCCTCCTCTTCTTTCCCTCTCCTTGTGAATGTTTCTGGTCGCTTTCGCAGTCATGAAATCATTTCGTGGTAGCAGGAAGCGTTTAGTATTGTAGTGGTGGTTATAGCATTCTAGGTGATGCATTGCTTAGCCCATCCAGCCCACCATTGGAAAACCCGAGTTCGATTCTCGTGCCGGTCAGACTTTTGGACGATGTTTGTTTCTTCTTTATCCATATTACCACTACCTTCATATTACATTTATGCAAGGTAAAAACAACGATCTGATACAAAACTAACAAAACTAAACACAACGTACTGCTCTACTTTATACGGCATCAAAGTTAAGCAGAAACTCATCATTTAACACGGCACATACTCGTATTATGCAGGTCAATACTGGGCTGGCAAGAGTTTTTGGGCGTGTATGAATCGCTATTTCTTCGTTTAATTAACTGCTCTGACTTGGGTTTAGCTGTAGGTGTTGAAATGTATTGCTGGACAGATAGTATGCTGTTCACTGGACCCTTTACATTTGTGGGATAGAACATTAACATTATGTAGGATAGAAGATGGAGAAGAATTGAGAGGAGTGAAAGTTGAAGAGGAAATAAATACACATGGATAAAAAATAGGAGACATAAGACGAGACAGAACGAGATGAGGGAAACGGAGTGGGAATCAAGAAAATATGATTGAATATGGAAGGAAGCGGATAGGATACAACAAAAAAAGTCATAGGAGACAAAGAAAATATTAAGAAAAAGTGGGCTGAATGGTGAAGAAAAAGAGGTGAATTCAAGACGAAGTGAGGGAAGATTGAAGAGGAAACATGTATACCGATAAAACTGGAGAGGAAAACGTGAATACTAAGAGACAGGAGAAAAAATTATTGTAGGATTTACCAGCTTAGAGTCAGGACATACATTTTGTGCTTTTAATTATTACATAATTTTACTCTGCTTAGGAGACATTTTTCTCATTTGAGGGGTTACATCCAGTCATCAGTAACCACCATACTATATGATTTTTTTTTGTAAGTTGATTAATAGTCCATCAAACGGTGCTTTCTATGTGACTGAACATTGCTTCTAAGCACTAATATATTCGTCAGTTACAACGTGCTAACCAACTGTTTTTATACATATACTTCACCCCATCCATAAGTGGGAAGAAAGGTCAGAATAAAAAAGAATGCTGATGAATATGCTTGATTTTCACGAACACTGTTTTCAGTTGATATTCCAACAATACGATAGTGGGAGTGAAGGTGTGAAGGAGGTAAAAATGTGTTCCAACCCAGGAAAATAAGCACAACAGATAAAGTCAGGAGCAGCTTCGTGATGGATTCATAAATAAATAGTTTTGGTTAGTGTATTATGTAACACACACACACACACACACACACACACACACACACACACACACACACACACACCACAATAAAAACATGCTAGTGGTGTTGTAGTCACAATACACGTGTGCGTGTACTTTATTATAACTGCGAGCAACAACCATTTTCTACGTGTAAAACTACTGTAACATGAAACTTTTTACGAATAATAGAACTGCGTATATTGTATTAGATTCTGCATCAGCCACAAGCCCTAAATGATGTTTGTCAGTATTGTTATCTCATAATTCTTCTTCTTTTTTTTCCCGCATAGCAATTAGGAATGTATTGAATGAAGGGCCAGCGGCGATGGGATGAAAAAAAGGATAGCGGTAGCATAAAAACTGGGTGAGGATGGCGCATGCAAGGGTAATCGGACTGACGGGATTAAAAACAAAAAACGGATATAAGTCAGAGAGAGAGAGAGAGAGAGAGAGAGACGGGAGGGGGAAGCTGGGAGAGAAGTTAAAAAGTAGAATTTTGGAGGCCAGCGTGCAATAATAGTGTCTGCATAACTTTGTTTCCCCAAGACCAGTAATATCTTAGGGAAAACATGAGACCCCAAATATTTCACCAACGAGAAGTTTGGACAATAAACCTGAAATACAGAGGGGTTGTTAAGTTTTAAGGAGAGACAAGTTTTGATTGCTGCTGCCAAGGTTGGTCATGGGAGGTTGACGGTGGGTGCTTTGACTTGCTCGTCGCAACCCTTTCATTTCGGTGATGCAGTTTCTACACAAAGGTCTTGTCATTTACAGACGACTTTGACTAACTTATAAAAGTTCTCTAGCACTGAATGGATTAAGTGAAGGCTGTGACTAACCCCTCTACTTCCAATATCTCTCCTAAGCTGAATAAATTAAGATTGCCAATATTCGTAAGGGAATCCAGGATGGTCTCCACACAGCTGCACTACACTGGCATACCTCTGTGCAAAGTGCCGTGATGATTAGTGAACGTGCAATAACTTAGCATTATTGAATTTGTGTGTTTATTTGGTGTGATCTTTGATTCCATTAATTCTAACCAAGCTTGGTGGAGGGCAGGACGGTTAGCCAAGAGGTTGACCTATTGCTTGTTAGAACGACAGGCTAAAAGTTAAAGTCGCACGACTACAGTAGATGCAAGTTTGACTTAGAAAGGTGTGCTTGGAAAGTTTATATCGATACAGATCAAGCCTGATGATTGATGGAGGATAATACAAGAACGAAGGGGTTCTATTTTTGTGAACAATCAGTCAAAGGTCAAGGCCACATAGCAAGGTCAAATTTCGACCCGTGTGTCTGTGTGAACAATAGTGTTAAAAACAGTTTTGACCCGAACTGAACTAAGCTTAGTGGACGGACTGAGGATGAGCCAAAGGGATGAGCTAATGTTTTGAGAGTAGTAGGTCAAAGATCAAGATCACATATTGGGGCCAAAATATATATATTTTCAAAATCTGATTTACACCAAATTTTGCAGAAGGGTTCCGGGAAAGGCAAGAACAAATGAATTCTATTTTTAGAACAATCAGTCAAAGGTCAACTCACAGGGAAAGTCAAAAGCCACCGTCACAGAACAAAGTCGAATCAGTTTTTGTCTTATTATCGCCGAATTTGATGGAATGATTTAGGGTCAGATGAGAAAGAAGTTTTTTCGATTTGAAGAACAACTGGTCCAATGTGAAGGTCATATTCCAACGGCAAATATTCGGCCGTTAGTCCAGTTGGTAGGCGCGGGTATTACACTCACTGAGGGCTCCTTTTTTACTTGTTTCTCCATTGGTCTATATCAACATATGTATCAAAAAAATGGAAATTTCAGTGACAGACTTATAATTATCAGCAAGGGGGATGGATGGCAAGATGAGAAATCGCGACGGAGTAGCATTCCTCATAACCGGTAGAAATGGATAATACATTTAGTAACATCTGGAGGACATATGAAGATGAGATTCTTGTTCATTTAGACGTATCAGATTATGAACTTTAGGAGATACTTCTGGCTACGTCTCCCTGATCACGACACTGGAAAGTTAATACAGCAGTCAAGATTTCTCATCTAGATACTCGTGCATTAATCCGGAAGAAAATCCTTCCAGAACTAAGTGAAATTCTAACTCTTAACGAAAATAATAAAACACTAGAACTGAAACCGGATATGGTAGAGGTGCATGATATGTTCTGTCATGTAACTTTTTTATTATTCATCGACTATCAGTTTCCAGCATTTATATACAGGTATCTATGTCTATCTGCCTGTCATTTATATATCTACCTATCCAATCTCTCTCTCTCTCTCTCTCTCTCTCTCTCTCTCCCAGGCTCCTTCTTCTCCTCCCTTTGTACTCTCAAGACCTCTCAGCTAAGTGTGAAGTACTTCTTGGAGTCGGAGTTATGGAGGGGAGGGGAAGGAAGCGGGAAGCAACAACAGTTAAGATCACTGACACTGCGAATAGGAGGGCGAATGGGTAACGTGAAGAAGAGAGATAATGGTGATAAAAGAGATGCTAAAGGTAGAATTGACCAAAGTCTGGGATATGGTCAGTTTCTTCAGTATTCCATTTCACTTTTCCTCCCCCCTACCCCTCAAAAAAGAAAAAAGGTGAGATTCGGAATGTCTACCCGTCTGTCTATCTGTCTGTCTCTCATTCAACTCCTACACAAATGGATGGACTGTAGTGAAAGTTGGCATGTAAATAAATCTGGTTGACTGCAGCCAAAATGTAATCCCGGGAAAAATATTGGTAATATTTTTACCACTTCCATTTAAAGTTTCCTCTGCCAGAATATTCTTAAGATGAGAGAGGTTTGCTATGTTTCTCTGTCTCCAAATGATTCTCCTTGACATGACAGCTAAGTCAGGAAGATAAGTGACGGATATGCCCTAAGTGTGAAGTAAACGTAGCGAAATCTTAGGCAAACTTTTGTCCCTGGCAGCACGTTGTGTTGCCGCTAACAAAGTATGTCATCCAGTCTTCCCTGATATTGATTTCCTTTTTCTTATCAAAGGTCTCTTGACTACGAGCACCAGTTCCTTCTTTAACCTTCTCTCATTATCTACCATATTCTTTCTTTTCTGGCTTCATTGTCACTCCATATTTCTGTCATATTTATTGTCGCTTTGCTTTTGCTTTTCTTTCGGACCCTCTTCTCCCTTCATCTTACTTAAATGTACGCACTGTACAGTATAACTTCTCGTAATTTGCATTCCTAAACATTAACTAGGGATTAAGCAGAATGTACTGGCCTGGGTAACCTTGTGTGCTTGTGGGCGCTGATTAATTACCAGACATTAAGTTATAGGAATGATATAATGTTCTATTTGCGTGAAGCTTGCACGAGTAATAAATTAACCTGGAAGTGAAGGGTATACCTGTGTGCTGGTTTGGAGAATATTCTTTTCATTCCGGTGGATCTCTCATCACGTGAATAAAATCACCTTTTTAGCCAGAATGAAATCCAAAGTGAGCTCTCGACTGACAGGACTGACTACAGGAGGTTATTTCTGTGTGATCTCTCTTCCCTTTTTTCCCCCAACCAACGTTAACTCTCTCATGGCTGAAACAGTTCTAGTATTCCATTTCTGTTAACATCAGATGATGTCATGCGTTTCACTGAGTCATAGGAACCTGTTAGTGTTAATACGACCATTACCTTTCCCATGGTCAGGACTTGTATGGCACTATGGGTGTATTCTATGACTGTTCAGGAGAGAGGGAATCAAACAAGCATGAGAGTGTTAACTTGTCCCAAAGGTATGTTTACCAGTTCACTCTAACCAAAAATAGAGGTGGTGATACCTATGGCGTGTCAGGTATATCCACCTTCACTTTGATGGATGAGAATGTGGGGTTTAATTTCGTTTCATATTGTAACTTTCCTGGACTAGATTTTAGGCCTATGTTCCTGCTGTGTAGCGGGCACTGACTACTTCTCTCTAATGACTTAGTTTTAATTACTTTCTTGTTATTTCCTTTTATCTTTTATTAGTGTTTTTAGAGCTGATAGATGGTAGAGGGATGTCCAAGATTTGTGCTGGTTGGGAGAGCAAGGTGAAGATGGGGGAAGGAAGAATGAGATAATGGATTTTAAAGGTCAGTCGATGAGTGGAGGGTGTATACGAACAGGAAAGACATGTATGTGAAAGTGAAATAGGTAGGAATATTGGGAGAGCAAAACGTATAGATTAAAAACGCATATGTTATAATGACCTTCGTGTACTCGATAGGTACATTTCTTAAACTTTCTTCTTCAGGATGGCATTTAGGGAAAGGGAGAGTGGCTGGTGATGAAGGTGGCGGAAGAGAGGACACAGCAGCGGAGGACACCATTCAGGAAGGGTGAACTCGTTATCCGGTAGAAAACTTTTTTACGAGCAATAATCCACCATAATTATCCTTATTACAGCTTAGAGTACATAAAAAACAGTGCTGTGAAAAATGCTGACACTATAGCATTAATTATTGTTGTTTCAGAGAGATTTTTGCTCGAACATAACTATTTTTTTCATGCCCAGCGGAAAAATAAAGGAAGCAACATTGCCATTAATTTCGTACTAGCCACTTATGCAACCAAAAACGGGTCCAATGTTCATTTACAGAATGTTTTTTCATGTGCGACCAGGAATGTACTTTCGATCCACACCTTGCATACAGTCAGCAATTAATGGCAGTATATTTTATGCAACACAGAAAATAATGTGCTGTGCTGTGCTACCTGGGGCAGACAATAGACACACGGATAATTGCAACACTGGAATCGTCATATTTAACTGAGTTCGTAAAACAGGCTCCCAAAATACGCTGCTACCTTCTTGAATAATAATAACAACGATTGGAGGTAACCAGTGTTAATTATATGAGATAAGAACGATCCGTCAGAATTCTGTTATCTTGTGCAGTGTTTAGGTTTTGTAACTGCAAGAGTACAATAAATGAGTTTTGAACTATTTAGTGACCAGATGGACTTTTACACCTGCGCACAAAAGCGCGTGGGGGTTGTGTGTTTGGTTCGGTTTGTCTTTCTATTATAAAGATTATGGGAAAATGTATATATATTGGATAGAACTGAACCAAATTTGGTTAAAACGATTGAGGACCATCAGAGGAACCGGCGAATACCTTTTGGCCGAAAAAGGCTATAGATCGTAGTCAAGGGCAACGTCAACTCAGTTTTGATCCGGTTTTGATCAAATCTGGTGGAAGAGTTGAGGACCAAAAGAAGGAATGCGGTTCAGAGTTGAGAACAATCGGACAAAGGTAACGGTCACAGGACTAAATGACAGATTCGGCCATTTAACACGAAAAGGTTTGATTCGGTTTGGATCAAAATTGGTGGTAGAGTATTAGGGTAGCTGACGATGCATGGTTCCATTTTCAGAAAATGACGTCAAAAGTCAGTGTCAGACAGTAATGCCATCTTAAGCTCTTTTATCCAATTTAAACCAAGCTTTGTGAATCGGCTGAGGGTCTGGTTTGGAAGACGTAATTAGAATTTAAGAGCAATAAGACAAAGGTGATGGACACAGGGCAGGGTTAGAGGTTCGGCTGTTAGGTCTTTCCATACGATCACTGGCTACCTTGTGTCTTCGAGCAGGTTGCTTTTCAATTTGATAGCATGTTGACGAATCACGCTATAAAAAGGAGATCAAAAGCGAGGAAGATTACCCAATTCCTCATGTCTGCATAATTGTTTTTCAATAATTTGTTACCATATTGCAACATCACAGGTGCCCACTGACCATGCTGATTGGCCTTTAAACCTATGTAAGGCGCGGGTGTTGCATTCTCTGAATGATTCCTATTGTTCTTTCTGTTTGTTTGTGAATTGGAGGCTCGAAATTGTGCTCGTGTTTGATGTAAGTTAAGAACTGTGAACTTATGAGTTTACATTAGAATACATGGATTTTTGCCTCTGAAGGACACAGGATGGTAGGTAAATTAGATGTGAAGGAGAGAGAGGAGGGTACAGCTGGAGACAAGAGTTCACCTAGAATAACAGCTTTTTTGTTTCTTTGTTAGCTAATATTCATACTGTGATACAGGTTCTGCATGCTTCATTGGTCACAGATGATCAGGGAAGATAATTACGAACATGCTTCAAGTGGGAATTAGACGCACTGGAATAGCAGACGAACGTATATAGTCTGGCAAAATTTTCGCCGCCATTCTTCAACCAGCATTGTATAATGCCTTCTTTATTTACTGTCCTCCCTTTTTTGCTTCTCATTCTTCCTTAAGCGACAGAACGTTTCCTTCAGTCTCATACTCTTGTTGTTTGCTTCCCATTTCTATCTATCTAAAAATATCTCATCCATTCAAACACATTCATTCGCATCTTAGCTCCAAAGGGGAGAACGGACAGATCCTCACCGCATCACACCGCACAAGGGTCAACTGCGCAATGGAATCACATAAAAATATCTCATTTAACACATTTCATTGTCACAGTCTGCAAAGAAGTGTTAGCAAACTTGCTTATGTCTGTAACCTGGCTATATTAAATAATTATCTAATCGTCATTCACCCTTTCATCTGTCTCCTTTTCACCATCCATCACCCAGTACAGTAATTCTTTACACTGACGAACAGAAATGCAAAGCAATGTTTTCGAGATGATGAGATAAATAACAAAAATTAAGGCTGGAGGAAAAAGGAGGGAGAAAAAGAGGAACAAACCAGGTGAGAGGCTGCCCATAGAAGGAGAAGAGTAAGAAGAAAATATTTCGATCAAGAATATCAATTAATCTTACAATGAAATTATACTAATAAAAAAGGGCTAGATGCGGACCAAGTCTGTTGTATCTCCACAATAAGGCAACTTTCCCAAATCTTGGTATAATTCCTCAATTTCATCAAAATCACGGAACAGTGAAAACAAGACGCATTTTATATATCCCTTCAATGCGGTTACGAATCTTATTTTGCTTGTGGCTGACGAAGTGTTATTGATATAGCTTAGGCTAGGCGGATGCAGTGAAGATATTACGCTGAAAAGGGAAATGATGGAATAAAGAGGAAGGCATTAAGCCGAGAAGAGCATGGATCGACTGCGGTGGAAGAAAATACGCAAAAAAATACTGTCGAGTGGAGGGAAATATATGCTGAGAAGAGTGAAGGTTGACTAGAGAGGGAGATGTTACGCTGAAAGGAGTAATGACCAAATAGAGAGGAAAATAATAACCTTACAAGGATCGACTTCGGAAGGAAAAAAAACCCGCTAAAGATACAAGTGAAAACAGCAGATGAGAAGCAGAGATGGTAGTAAATGAATATAACAAGAATATATGAAGTAAAAGGAATGCAATGACTAATGACAAGTTGAGAAGGGAGAGAAAGAAAGAATCCAGATGAGGTGAAAAGGTTGGAAAGTTATGAAGTCGGTGAACATAAACTTACTCTTTGACGTAAGCAAAGGAAGGAAGAGAATGCCGCGGAGAGAGAGAGAGAGAGAGAGAGAGAGGGGGGGGGGCTTTCGTAAAGGTGTCAGAGCTGTCTTTTTTTTTTTTTTTTTCTTATAATAAATGCATTCTTCTTTTTCTCCATGTCATTTTCACTCAAGACTTTCTCCCATCATGTGTTCACTTTTTTCTGTTGCGTTCGTTTTCTCTCTTCATGTATATCTGTCGTCTCTCTCTCTCTCTCTCTCTCTCTCTCTCTCTCTCTCTCTCTCTCTCTTGTCACTTTTGCTTGCACACAACTCTCATCTTAACTTTCGTCCGTCTAACTTTTCCCACATTTCTCCCACTTTCTTTCTTCTCTCTCTGATGCTCTCCACTAATGCGATTCTCGTGATACATTTCCCACCTTATCTTTTAGTCGTTTCCTTGACATTTCGCTAAGGATATCCCGTCTGTCACCTTCCTGACATTAGTTACCCTCTTCATTTTCACTCTCATTTCATTTCGCTGCATTTTTATTTCTCTATCGTAGCTTTAACTTCCATCTTTCATCTTCTGCTCATGAATGTTTCAACCTGTTTATTTATTCATTTATCTACCTACCCACCGACCTACCTACCTTCCTACCTACCTGCCTACCTATTTATCTATCTATGCATCAATTTTTCACCCATCAGGAGTGTCCAGGCCGGGGATTAGGCTGCTTGGTCCTGACATTTGAGGTGTCACCAGTCGATAGTCCCTGAGTGGCATTATGTGGGCCCTAAACCAGAATGCTGCACTGTCGTCAACCACATTAATGAACCTGTCGACGAATCACGACCAAAGACAGACTGATGTGCTCTTGTGTTTTTCGTGCCTCCTGTGTTCTCTGATTTCTTGTTTTATAATGAACACGCATATTCGCTTGCCCTGAGAGAGAGAGAGAGAGAGAGAGAGAGAGAGAGAGAGAGAGAGAGAGAGAGGAATATTACCACCGTGACAAGCTATTTCTCCATGTTATATAGATCATACCCACTCTTCCTGGTTGTTTACCTGATTACTTCCTTTTAACAGAGTCCCTTTTAATTAACCGCCTTGCTTTTACTGTTGTTTCCAACGGGACAATAACACAATTAACTCGGGAGGGAGCGAGGGAGAGTTAGGGGGGAGGGTAGTGGGCATTGAGAGGGGTGAAGGATGTAGGATTGGGGAGGGGGAGAGAGGGGCAAATGGAGGGGCAGTAGGGGAGGGAGGGGTACGGGAGGCCGTCACTGGATTTACAAGGTTAGCTAAGTAGGGCAAAGGAGGAGAAATTTTTTGTGAGTTGAGAAGGTCAGAAACTGGGAAACTGAAACTGAAGGAAATAGATTGAGAGCTTTTATGTGCTGAGGATAAAGACAGGTCCTACTTTGGTTCGTTTTTTTTTTTTCTTCTGTTTCTAAACCCTACCAGGCTATTCATAAAAGTGGAGAGAGGGTAATGATGATGAAGATGACACTGATAACGACTACCAAAAGAAGACAATAGGGTGAGATGTGGCCGAAAGGGAAGTAGGTGATGGCTAAAACAACAGGATGAGAGAGAGAGAGAGAGAGAGAGAGAGAGAGAGAGAGAGAGAGAGAGAGAGGACTAAAGTGTCCGGCCATAGATAGATGGACAGATAGGTAGAAAGATAATGATAAATGCTTAATGACAAAAGAATGTTTTCTTTTTTAACAATGTTCTTTTGCCTGTAGTAGATGTAATATCAGAGATTTGAAGGGAACTTTTATTCTGCATCATGTTTGGAAATACAGTATATTTATTAAACGAAAGAAGATCATTAATTCTGTTGTTTTCTGGTTTTCGAGTTTAATATTATAATTAGTCCCCTATAACATACTTTTGATCTCTTCTTGATATTATTCACTATTTCGAACTTCCCCTCCTTCCTCTTCTTCCTGAACCATATCTTCCTTGTCCGCCTACCTCATTGCTGATCCTTTTCTTCAGGCCTTTTTTTTTTTTTTTTTTTTACGCCACACTTCTTCCTCTCTGCTACAGCTTTTATTATTGTTCTCCCTTCTTCTTTTGTTGTAATTTTCCCTTTCCTCATATTTTCCACTGAGTCGCCTTCTCCTCCTCCTCCTCCTCCTCCTCCTCCTCCTCCTCCTCCTCCTCTTCCTCTTTGCCTGGCGGTGTAGCAGCTGCTGGTGCAAGTTATGACTCGATTTACCTTTATCACCTCCAACCCTCTCCCTCCTTCACACTTTCTTAGTTCACTCGGCACCCTTGTCCGCCTCTGCCCTATGATCTGCCCGTTTCATTTAACTTGGCTTAAAATTGCCACCTCTCCATCTTCAGTTGAGTGCTGAGGTGTAAGAAGACATTAACATTAGATTATGGTGGAAGTCACGAAAAAGTGCTATGGAAAGGATGTACAGTCTTAGTTTCTCCTACTCTGCCACTGAGCTGTACCCAGAGATTAACACTAAAATATGGTGAAAATCACGAGAAAATGTTAAGGAAACGACGTAAAACAGAGGTGTTGTCTTTTTCTGCCACCGACCTACGGAAAATAAGCCACAATAGGACGATTATCTCTGCCAAGTTAAGGTGAATAGCAACACTCCTAAAATCTTTCCTTCAAAATACATACTTCCTTCCTTGAAAGTTTACACTCTTTCCTTCAAACTACACACTAGCTTTCTCCAAATTATACTCTGGCCATTTCGACATGGCCTAAAATTATCATCACTCCATCTTGAATGCAATCCTGTAATAAAAAAATTAATAATGGAATACGCGTCAAGACATGGAGCAGTGCCATGGAAAGTGTGCAGATACGTAGTATTATCTTATTCAGCTACTGCACTGTATCAACTCATTCATGAAAAGCGGTAGGAAAAAGTTGACAGCCAAATTATTGCTTTATTCTGCCTACGTGTCAAGTGGGGTTGGTGGAGGATTAGTGCCCCTCCCTGTAAAACAATTAACTCTAAGCTGTCGGCCACCCCGTTTGGGATACATGGCGTCTGGCAATGGATGGATGGATGGATGAAATTAGCTAACAAAGGACGAAACTATCCGACAAATTAAGAGAGAAGAACAATACACACTGGCAAAGCCCTTATTTTGACAGGTCTTCCTAATATCCCCCTTATTGTTGGACCGATCATGTGTGTGTGTGTGTGTGTGTGTGTGTGTGTGTGTGTGTGTGTGTGTGTGTGTGTGACAAAGTGCTTGTATGAATAGGTTTTATTTTCCATTATTACACAATTGTCGTATTTCTTGGTTTTCCGTAATTCTTTTTCATTTTATACAGATTTCTTTCGTCTTCTCGTCGTATCCATTTCAGTTATGACGTCTATGTTACATTGGTGATGTTCCTTCCATTCTTGCCAAAAAATCTTATCTTGCTGTAAACTTTTGCCTCTCACTTCGCCAGACTTTTCTCTTTTCAATTTATCTTTTCTCATTCTTTTATATTTTGTATTTTCTTTTGTTTCTTTTTACTTGATATATCCTCACCACTTTCTTTGTTGCCAATTTGTTTTTTATTAATCCTACTTTCTTTGTTTCCTTTATTTTGTCTGAATCCCCTTTTCTTTCTTCTCATTTGACCACATGTTACCTCCTCAGCATGGGTCGAAAGATCCTTTAAGGTATTACCTGTCCTTGTAACTCATGATAATCTCTCTCTCTCTCTCTCTCTCTCTCTCTCTCTCTCGGCCAAGCTCATTATTTTTCCACAACAGCTCCTTCCCTGTACAGCATCTCCCGCCCTTCCCTTACCCGCACGCCGTCAGTTCCAGCTCCCTCAGACAAGTTCCCAGCTGCAACTTACGGTAATCTGGCCGTAACTCTGACACACGTGGAAATTGCTGTGATTCAGGTGACTATTTTTCGGACTACTATCCAATTACCACACCATCTAATAACTTTCACAGAATTATGAGGATATGATCTCATTAGCTTTAAGTTAGAGGATCTATCCAGTATCATCCACATATTTTAGTAGGGCGTATTTGACGTCTTGGACGGAACGTCACCTCGTTGCGCGAAGAAAGTTGCGTATTCCAGCGATGAAGAGAGCTACTTTTGTCTGGCATAGAATAACAGGCATTTTCACCGTTAAGTATCAGAAGAAAAGTATTCATCTCGTCTAATCTACTCGTACATCTAAGGTAAGCAGAAATGATGATCAAAAAATAATTGTAAACTTGTGACAGACGCCAAAATGCACTTAACAGAGACGTTCGTCTCCATAATTTTGGTCGTTGAGCCGGTGGTGGGATATTTACCCACTATCTTGTGATACAAGACCACTGCATCATCCTCGATATCACAGTTACGTCCCTTAGTTGTTAACCTGGACACTCATTTTTCCGATCAACACACAAAGGGTGAATGTACGTTACACTTGACTCCAGTAGTGCCAGCTGCTAGCTGCAGGAATTGAACCCTGGGTCTATCGTGCCGATAGCTTCGTAGCTCCATTGACAACTTGACCACCGCGGTGGAGAGAAGTACTTAAATTCTCTAGATATGTGTGTGAACATGAAAACTAGTATCGAGAAATTATGCACACGAGGGACCAAACATTTTTAGGTAATATAAAGATTGGAACTCAAAAAGGAGGAATTGTGAGGAGGGGTAAAGAGTGCAACAGTGTGGAATGGTTATGAACACAGTATAAAGGTAAAGTGTAAACAGCTCAGGGTCATATTTTTGGTGCCATAGGAAGCTTCTTTACATCTCTTCCTAAGCGATTTACTATGCCAATTGCATATTGATATTCTTTCCCTTGTTTATCGATATAATATCAATACAGTCCGTATAATAATAACGTGTGACAGGTAAAATATTATTGAGGAAGAGGAGCTACGAATCTAAAAAACGACGTCGCATTATACTCCAAGTAGCTTCTGGGATTCGTAACACCTCGAGCAATTTATTTTACGCAAATAACCTGAACATCCTCTTTCGTCAGTGTTGCAAACTTTGATGATATCAAAACGAGATGAATAATATAATAGGGATAACATAATAGGGGATGGTATGTTGTAATATGCAGAATAAATAGCTGAGGGGGATTTGCTAAGAAAATTCCAAAGCATCACATGGCATGTGCGCAATGGTATCAATGCCCATCCCCTCTTGTTTCTTTGCTTTTTTGAACCTCCCATCCCTACTCCTGTTGCATTTTCTCAAAATATTTCGTACACCTGTATAAAGATGCCAGCGTTTCCCTGCAAAAATTTGCGTGGCTAACTGATAGCCTTTCCATCACAGAATGTTTGCAGATACCATTATCTTTGTTTCCATACCGTTACTGACCCCACACTGACTACTTCTGACGAAAAAGTAGAAAATATGACATTCGCATTTTTCCGCCGTCGCGTCGCGCGTAATACCCAAATTTTTACTTTGGCATTTTTCTGACACTCCCTGGACTTACCCCGACCTAATGTAAAAAGAATTATGTCGATGTCTATTACTGTTCTCGTGAAAGAAACGAACAAACGTAAAGACATACAGACACACGCACATACACAGATTGACTTTATTATTTAGATATTTAACGACATTCTCACAGCAGCAGACCCCCACTATAACCAGGACTTATGCAGGAGTGGAATTCTATCACTTTCCTCGTGGTGCATCTGTGTGGGTAACATCAGCTTTTAGCTAGGAACACAAAATTTTGCACAGTAGTACACGGTCACTGCAACCAGGTTTTAGGCAGGATGGAACCCCTGCAAGGCAGCCACTCACCCCGCCCCCATACACAGGGATTCCTGCTGTGGAGATGGGCAGTTTTGCTGTGCTTTCTTCAGTCTCTTTTCTCTCTTTTACTCTCTCCAGGTTTCTTTCACCAAGTTTTTCCCTTCAGTACTCTGTCTTAATTTTAAGCCTTTTCCTTGAATCGTTCACTTCCCTCAGGTTGCTTTTATCCCTCTCTGTCCCTTTCCCATCATCTTATCTCACGAAACACCCAATAAACCGTGTAATCAGCTGATAAGTTACTTTGTATTTACCCGACCCTAACATTCTACCTACCGCTCTGACAGTATCCTCGTAAACGCAGCGGATATAGCGGCCTGATAGATAGTCCTATTCCCCCATACCTACAATACACCGGAGGCTGTTGTTACTGATGATGAAGTAACGGCTGAACGTTTCTATACTGCTTACCCGGGGAACAAACCAACAATATTCCTATATTGTCCAGTGCCTCAGTAGAAACACATTTTTATTGCTTATATTTCTGGTTGCTTTTCTTTCACTACACATAATGTCTTCACCAGCATTACATGAACACTTAATTTTTTTCCCCTTACAGTATCGTCACTCATTTCATTGTTCATCTGGGTAGGACCAGTGTGTCGTTAATATGTTATAAAAAGAAGAAATGAAAAGAAAAGGATATTTGCTGTAGGTGTGGAACGAATATCCGAAAAATATGAAAGACAAAAAGTCCAGCACGTATGATATGTCACCACTTTCCTCTGCCTCTGAACATAATGCTGGACTCTGGACACTTTTGGCACTGGTGAACTGGAGAAAGTTTCTTATCAAAGAACTTTTTGTGAGAGAAGTGCGATATGAAAAACACGGTGAATAGTATACTTACACCGATAACGGTACTGATAGGAGGCAGAGAAAAGTTGTATTAGAGTGGGAAATATGAACATACTTGTAGGAGACAAGCTTATTATCAATAAAGGAATCAAATAAGAAAAAAATCCAATACATCGTGTTGCAAAGTTTTCTGCCTGCCTATCTATCAGCCAGTCTGATATCGTGTGGCATTTTTGCGAATATCTCAAACAGGTTCAATAAAGGTGCATTCTCAGGAGTCAGCATACTGTACATTAAACTACTGGTCAGCCCACAACATGACATTCCCACCCCTATACCATGTGTTTAAATTTCATCATGGTGATAGACTAGTCTCATGGGGTGTCTACATATATCTCAGTGATAAATGGTGGAAGAAATCTCTAAAATGATGCAGTAAAAAAATACTGTCCTGTGTAATGGTTCTCAAGCTTTTACTCGTATAAAGAGGAAAAATTGGTACCCACACAGATAAGACAGATCGAACTGCTATATCTACTTTGATGTATAAAAGAGGCCTGTAAATGTGCTTAAATTTTAATTGGCAATCAAGCAAACTGGCATATATTCTTATGCATCTGATCACAGGCTTTCATTTTATTGGTTTGTCATTTGCAGAGGCTCTATGGAGGTGTATAAGCTGGATTACAGGACGCTGTTTATGTCATCAAACTGCGCCGTGGTGTTGGAAAATTATGTGGTACAGTTCTATTTATTCGTTGCTATTTTCAACCACGAAACTTAACAAAGTACAGAAAGGAAAGCATGGAAAAAGGAAAAATTTCCAATCAGCAAAGTACAAATTTCATCACGAGTTGTAAAAGTGACAGTCCAAAACTGACACACCCACCCACACACACACACACACACACACACACACACACACACACACACACACACACACACACACATTAAACTCATACGAGTATTTCCATAACTTTTTTTTTTTTGCCATATCATTGCCAACGCCAGAGAAGCCTCTACCAACATCCTGACACTATTTGAAAGCAGTAAGTGGCTGCGAAGCAATAATGTATTTTACTCTACAACACAAAACATGCAATTCCAGCTTTACAGTTTCTTTCTCCAATTAGATTGAAAAAAAACAAGTTATTGTTTTTGGTAGGGCGGTGGAGATGCATTAAATAGATAGATAAACTAGCTGAGCTAAGAAAGGGAGATGAATGTGAATCATTTACAACGCCGGTTCTGCTGAAGAAAAAATAAATAAAAACCCATCTTCACAGAGTTGAAAAAGATAAAAAAATTGACATGGCACATGAACAAAGAAGCATACAACCTAACCCTAACTAACCCTTAGCACAATACTGAAGCAGAAAAAGCAATGTTATGTGTTACATGAATAGCCTATAGATACAATGGAATGCTAGTTATACTGCGGGTGCGTACACCCAGTACATTAGGCCTGTGCTTTAGGTGCCATTGGAGAATTCGTAGCCCCTCTTCCATAACGATTTAACTTGCATGTAACACCTTGACATTCTTTGGTATTCTATTTGAGTCGTTTAAATATCGATAGAGATTGCATAAATAACAAAAAAAAAAAAAACTATATTAAGGAGTTACTGTGGAGAACAAATCGCAAAAAGAGAGGTATTATAAAATCTCCAATGCCGTTTATTGTACAGTGTTTTGTGTATAAATCATTATTGGTACTCACAGTGACATCGCGTATTCCTGCTGCTGATGACGACCATATAGTGCACACACCTGGAATGAAGGACAGTATAACTGTACACAGTAACAACATAAAAGTTATAACAGAAAAAGTTAAGATTCATGCCTGAGTTCACAGATGTGTAGGGGTTTAATCAACCGTAGTCTCCGTTAACCCTAAATCCGAGTAAAAGCATCTAGTCGTTATATGAATATTGCATAAATTCGTCGGTTGATTCATGGGGTTAGAGTTTTTCTTCAGCTGAATAAGAAAAGGAATCATTTAAGTGAAACCCTGAGACTTCTTTCAACCTTCCTCTCGCTGGTACTGGCGGCCCATCATCAACGTCGCAGTAACTTCTTCACACTTTTATCGGATATTACTTCCTTCCTACACCCAACCTTCCTGTGGACTCTTCGCCTTGAAGAAAAAGAAGGTGGAAAAACATGAGAAACTGCATGGTGGACGAAAAATGAAGGTGATGCTGCAGAATATGCCTAAGAATTTAAATCAAGGAAACTACAAGGAACCATGAATCAGACCACCCCAAGTGAAATATACATGGGAGACGGAATAATGTACAGACACTGGTGAGAAAACACACACACACACACACACACACACACACACACACACACACACACACACACACACACACACACAGTTTCAATGGTGGCAGTGCAGCAATATGGCAGCAGCGGGATCCAGGGAGCAGTAGTGTACATTGTCACTTTCCTTGGAACAACTGCCATCACGGTTATCGTGGCACTGGGGAACATTGTCAGGGATATTGCTCAGGGAAATACTTGCAGCGGCTGGGGGCAGGAAGGTGTGCAATGCCAGAGTTTACACCTTTGTTACAGTCTAACTATATTCTCTTCGCTTAATTTGGCCTAAATTTGATATCTCTCCATCTTGTATACTGAGCTGCGGAAGGAGATATACACTAGAACATAGGGCTAGTCACGAAAAAGAGCTGTGGAAAGAAGGACGACCCATAACAAAGACTATTATGACACTGATATATGGAAAATGAGCTGCAAAACTACGAATACCTAAACGAAGTAAAGATGAAGAAACTCTAGAGGCCGTATTCTCGAAAGCTTATTAGATACTTTAGCGCCTCTTCCTAGTTAGCCTACTTACTCATATGGTATACCTACATTAATATTTTTTACTATGACACTTATGCAAACTATGTCGATATGAATAAAATTTGATGAGCAATGATTGGTGTGGTGTGTGGAGGGGTATGGAGATCGATTGGGGTACCAGTGGAAATTACAGCAACCAGAAATCACATCTATTTATCATTAGCCTTCCCTTCAACCTAACCCCAGCCACATTTCGCACCTGTACAGTGACTGGCACTAATGACAGTTTACGGAATAAGTTTAGATGATCCCAGAAGGCTATATATTCTTGCTTGATTTCAGGAGGAATGCTTACTTAAGGTATATGAATTTTTGACAACGTGAACATTCTTGAAATAATTTGCGGTAGGTGGGCTCATTCCTATGACCATCTCTTCCAGCCCCCCCTACCCCCACCGTCCACACTATTTTTTAACACTATTAGTATGAATTTTTCTGCTCCTGTTATCACCAAACCAATATAATCGTTTGCAGTAGCTGAAGTAAAAGGCAACTACCAATAATAATCATAATCATCATCATCATCATCATCATCATCATCATCATCATCCGGACCTCCTTTCCCACCCAAGGGCAGCGTGAGGAGTAGCAATGTCCAGACAGACCAAAAATGCCCAGTCCAATGGGCCACGCTTCCATTCACTCATCATTCAAGCCCCCGGAATCCTGGCTCTATCGGATACGCCAAAACATTCACCACGTTCTGTAGCTTCACATAATCGTATCCGACAGTCAATCCAAACGAATGTCTGAATATCCGACAGACAAATAATAATAATAATAATAATAATAATAATAAATAATAAATAATAATAATAATAATAATAAATCGCAACTAAAGGGCTAAGTAAACAATCTTGCAAATTACGATACTCGCGAATTATGTATCATGTACACTATGACGTTGAGTTTGTGTGCAGCAAAGTTCCAAGCTCTCACAAACGTCGTAAACAAAAGTGTGCACACACAATTACTGGGCACCGATTGCTGACAGCATCTTTCGGAAAATATGGGTGATAGAATGCACAGTTTTGTTTTGTTTTGTTTTTTGTCACACTTTGTCGTCACAGGCGACTACGAAACCGCCAAGTCCCCGACGGCATAAATGCCTTCTTAAGCCGTGGGAGAGAAGGTGTTTGTGTTTTTGTAAATAATATTTAAAGAAGAAAATATTTAAAAAATTTGATAATTACATTTAAAATTCCTCACTTACAAAACACGGCAATATTCATATCGAAACCTAAAACTGCTGCTGTTGGCATTTCATCAGAAAAATATATTTATTCACTCCGCAAATGGTGTTATTGCAGTCACGGTAACACGGTGGATTTGGCTGTTGTAAAGACCTGTCAACTAAGCATAATTAATTTTTGCTCTTTTGTTGACCTAGCCTGTGCATCGCCAGAGTGCGCCATGCCAGCTGGTGCACCCATTGTCTCCTGTACAAGGCATGTCAGCCCGTGTCTGATTTACGAGTATACGGTCTATATCCAATATATTTCGACAGTATTTTAATTGGTATTTTAAATGCGTACCTAACTCTATCACAATTAAACTTCTTCCATAAGCTGAACATACTGTTGTTGTTTTTTCTTGCGTCTCTGTATCGAAAGATTTTTCATATATCGTCAGTACAACTGAGTGACAATGTTAATGTATTCCTAACACCATTACAACGAGAAATCCGCTGGGTAAGTATAATCATCCGGTGTGTGCAAGAAGAAAATATATTATTGTTATCCTAAATAAAAAGGCCGATAACTCCAATGCGTATCCCGCAACATCTTCACCAATTATGGTTGAATTCGGTCAAAAAATTGTTTGCTGTCTCAAGCCCGAAACAATATGTACTGCCCCGGGAGAATAGTTCCGGTCCCGTGAGAATACTTCCTGCCATGCTAAAACGAAGAGTTTTAATGCCAACTTTAGCCAAATTTGAAGGAAGAGTTTAAGAGCCACTCATGAGGAAAATCACTAGGTTCGAGCAAAATGGCAGAAAATCTAGGTTACAAATCAGACTTAATGTTGGCCTTACCTAGTGACGTTGAGCTTTAGCCGAATATCCAGAAAAATCGTCGATAATGGGCTGCCCCGCAACAACCCCACCAAATTTGTTCAAAAACTGATAAAAAAAAAATGCTCGTTTGTCAAGACCGGAACTATTCTCATATCTCAGCCGTGAAAGTAGCTCTGGGCCCATGAGAATAGTTCCGGTAATGTAGGAACGAACAATTTTTCTCCGATTTTCATCTTATTTGGTGGAAAGGTTCAAGGGCCGGTCATGACGAAACCATCTAGGTATGAGCACGAAAGATCAAAGATGAAGGTTACAACCAATCTCAAAGTTGATCTTGTCCTGTGACCTTCATCGTTAATATACTGTTCTGAAAAACAGTCCGTGTCGTCATGGACTGCCTTACAAATTCTACGCCAAATTTGGTTAAACTCGGATAGAAATTGTTCCCTACCTGTAGGCCGGAACTATTCTCAGGGCTCCGTGAGAGTACTTCCTGCTCTGTGAGAATAGTTGCAGCTATGCCTTGAAATCCTTATCTCTACCTCACAGCATTAGTTAATCATAGTTATGGTGTTCTCTGTAACAAACAGTCTCGAAAGAACCATTAGGTCTATTGCTGTTTGGTTTCCTTTGTACTCCTTTCTACAGACGCCTTATGTCTCGACTAGTAGCCTAGCCTCGGGACCTTATGGGTCTTATGGGACAGTTAAGGAGAATAATAAATAGATTATGTACATTTGCTGCCATATTTCTTCCCATGAGACAGTTGTTATGTTTGCCCGTCTGCCGGCACCAAGTGATCCTGGTTTCTGCTTCGATAAGCTGTCCACTATTCTATGCCCAATCGTTCCAATCCGCCCGTTGCCATCGTTACCCCCACCCATATTTCTGTAATTAAGTACCGTATTCTAGTAGGATTAGCTGGTTTTGCAGCACCTCTTCATTACTGTTTTTGTTTTGACATGTGACTCGTTAAAAATAATATTACCATGTAATAATCAATGACTTTATAGGAAGCCTTCTAGAAACACTAAAATACCAACTCACACACCCATATCAGCCTCACCGTTATCATCGCTGACACTTTTTACTTCGTTTTATTTATTTATTTATTTTTTTCCTGCAGTGCCTTGTCATCACTACCCGGAAGTGCTAGTGAGCCAGGGCCGGGTTGCTGTATAAAACAGTGGTAATACAAATTCAGGACGAACGATACATGAAACTGAGCAAAGGAATATTACGTACAACAGCATATATTTTTCGTGTGTTGAGGGCTGAAAAGCGAAATGTGTGTGAGTGAAGTGGTGTGTGAGAGGGGGGAGGGAGAGACCAAGGATGAGGCGGAGGGATGAAGTGGAGAGGTATACGAATGAGGGTGGTGAGAGTTGAAGGGAGGGAAGGGTAACATGGAGGTGGTTTGTTTGTGGCCGACACTTCCGGGATAAAGTTGTATGGTGACGGATACTCAGGCATAGATAGATGAGTAGATAGACAGATAGAGACAAAGATAGACAGATAGACTGATAGATAGTTGGACAGAATATGCAATAAGTAGTTGAGTTCATAAGGCGAGACCAAAATATGCTTTTATCGTCGCATCAACTTACACCCTTCATATTAATTTATTTACGCTTTCTCAGTTTTTTTACCACATCCTACACTTTTTCGTACTCTGAACACACACACACACACACACACACACACACACACACACACAGTAGGCCTCTCTCTCTCTCTCTCTCTCTCTCTCTCTCTCTCTCTCTCTCTCTCATGCATACATACACCACAAAAAGATGAAATCATCCCTCCCCTGTGAGCAATGACAAGCATTTCTTTTCTTTCAGCCGAAGATTGAATGGTAAAATTGTTTCTCATTTTCCCTCATACATGCTGTAAATAACATGAGAACAATTTCCGATTACAGGGCAAACTTTTCTATGATATTTGCAGCACTTTTCGTGGACTTGGAAACTAAGACCTGAGTGTATTTCACGGCGTTTCATGTTTCATAATTAGAGTAGAATATATTTTTATATTATATTCATTTTCTTCTTTCCTAGTCATACAGGGGTATGAAGTGGTTTCAGGAGAAGAACTGAGCTCGGTTTGTCTCCCACCGGTTGTATGGTTGTCATAGTTGCCTTAAAACATCTTCATCAGGTCCACTGAAACATAATTTCTTCACTACCGATGGTCACTCCTAAAACTACTGTAAACACGGGGGTAACCATATAGGCCTAATTATCATCGCAATCGCTTCTAGCCTTATGTCACTGTAAAGTGTTACTCTTCGAAATATACAATAATCAGGATGAAACATGTTCTGCTTTATGAGAGTAGTTCAGTATATATATATATATATATATATATATATATATATATATATATATATATATATATATATATATATATATATATATTAGAATCACACACTGCACGTTTGTACAGTTCATATGTGGAAAGTTTTTAACGCCTGGTTGTTTTCTAGTAGTCCCGGATTCGACTCCCAGCTAGAGCGTTAAAAACTTCCAGGTAGATAGACGTATATCCTAAACCCCACCGACGAGGTGTACGCCTATTTCGACAGACATCATGAAAGGTCCTGATTCGATTTCGCTAAACGTTTTAATATAATATATATCCATCGACTTCCAGTTTCACTCGTCAGATCTACTATAGGTCATCAGTATGTTTTGGCAGATGCGAAACAATTCTTAACAGTAGATTGTCGTTTTATGTTTGTAGTGAATGTGACGTGATAATAACAAAAGTAACGAACATTCGTTATATTGGTGGATGGGTTTACGTCTGAATTATCATTGTAATGAGTCTGCCGAAGTCAATAATGTATACAAACTTTGATTCCGACTCTGAAGAGAATTAATTTTGAGTCGTTCACCCTCCAGCTGAGGCTAATAACATTATGCAGATCTCACTTTTCTATGCAGAGGGCCTGGTGGAAATTACTTATAATGTATGATGATTAATTGCACACACTGACACAAGCGGGTAGTTATTATTCATGGCAATGTTTTCCACCTTACAGACAGCATGGAAACGACCTACGTCAATGGCTGGAATTGTGACATACAATTTCTCTGTATTTGCTGTTCCGTTACTGTTGTATATTTCTTATGGCTGTGTTCTGTTTCATGGTATTTGCAACATTATTTCTGGTGTACAGTTTTTTTGGGTTGTATTTTTCCATTTCACTGTATTTAGTTTTGCATTTTTGTTGTACATTTGTTATTTTCCGCTATCATTCTAGCACCGTTAATCTCGTGAATGTTACTTACTACCATTGTATCATTCAGCTTTCCTTTTTTATTGTTTTCATTGTCGATAAAAGTTAATGATCAGAATCAGTATACTGTTGTCACACACTGTTTGGCATCTCTCACCTCTTACGTATCGTATCATGGAAGCACTTTAGTCTCACGCTATCCTTCCCTCTCACTTCAGCTTCAACTAGTCCCTTTCTCCCACTCAAGTCTCACCCTGCCACTCTCTCACCATAGTTTGTTTCACATAAGTAACCCCCTGCCATTTTCCACGCCCTCTGCCATCCCCCTCTCTGACATTTCCCACCTCCCTCTGCCATCCCCCTTGGCCATTTCCCTCCCCCTCGGCCATCCCCCCCTCTGCCATTTCCCTCCCCCTCGGCCATCCCCCCCCCTCTGCCATTTCCCACTTTCCTCTGCAATTCCCCACCCTGCCATTTCCCCACCAAGCTCTGACTCACCAGTCTTATGCTGTCAATTCAGTCTCATTATATTTGCTAGAACCTAATCGTACCTCACTTCATTTTCTTCATGTATCCCACGTATTCGACTCTCTCTCTCTCTCTCTCTCTCTCTCTCTCTCTCTCTCCAAATGTATATCCTGTATGTGTGACCCTTGCCCTCTCTTTCATCCTGTAAATCCTTGCCTTTCCCAGCACGACCGACTAGACACACATTGTACAGCGTCGAGAAAACACATAAAAATGGGATTTTGAGAGCTGAACGACCTGGTAGTCCTCTCACGCATTTGTATATAGAAAGACAGGTAGATTAGCGAGAAAGACAGAGACAGAGAGAGAGAGAGAGATTAACAAGTTTTATTTCGCACTATGTGATATTGCTGTTACTGACCTTAGAACAAAGACATAGCCCCCATTCCCAACCGTCCCAGCGTTATACAAATTTTTGTCATACTTATAAGTTATAACCAACTGGTAGGGTAAAAACTGCTTTTCTATTTCTTTGTTATTACTGTTACCGCCATACACGTTTTACTTAAATAGCAAGATGGCCTGTAAATGAGAGCAACGAGAGCATATCGTCTTTTTGCTGGAGAAAACCATGAAATAAATGTTCACATCAATCAAATTTTTAACCCTCCAGCACACACTGCCACAGGATATACATCCCAGTCCAAGCCCCACCGTCCACCATATATTCAGCCCATCCCGCCCACTCCTGTACTCCTCTCTCATTTTTTTTTTTTTTACCACATCTTTGATGGTTATATGGCGCGACGGAGGTCATGCGGTCGAAAAAGCTTGTTCGTGCGATGATTGCACTATATATATTTTTCTCTTATTATTGTCTCCAAAATATGTAACATAACGTAAGAGATAGCAACTAACCTCTTAGACTTTTTTCCTCTTGCCATCCTATGTTTAGATAATGGAAGTATGCCTTATATTGGTAAATAGGCTCAAAGGCAATTTTGTGCAACATATAGGATGAGGAAGCATAAAGTAATGTATCAGGCGAGGTTTCAGTTGTGTTAATTTTTTATATATCATTTTTCAAATACATGACTGACAAAGATGTGATTATTTTATCCTTGTACTTACCCCCTCCTTAAGACAGAAAGACACAGCAGGATGCAGACACACGGTGAGGTCTATCGGATATGCAAATCGAGAAAACATCACTAATGCACACAAGCATGCAAGCTTGAAAGCTTCTATCCCTGCATTCTTCCAGTGCTGTGCCAACACACGGATTAGTTATCCAAGTAATTGAATATAAACAGTGAACACTTGTTAAGTAAATATCACTCCAGTGCAAAACACACAAAAAAGACTACGTACGCAACTACTGTCGAGTCCGAACAATGTTTCATCTCACGTCCTGATGCACATCAGATCTAGACGAAGCTAAGAGAAATCGCACTAAACTCACCGACAACGAACAGGCTTCTAACCCTCCAGCCCTGAGGTATTAAGGGTTCACGAGGCCAGTGGAGATAGTCAGCTGTTCGTTCACTCCCCGCAAACTTTGAAATATGATCATTCACGTTTTGTCAATGTGTTTCTTATATTCTGAAAATTTTCACCTCCATGCAGTATCATTTTGGTTTTTCTTTAGGTTGATTAAAAAAAAAAAAATGAAACTCTTTGTTTCTTGCCTTTTTGAAGACGGAAATCATGCAGCAGCTAATCGTCAGATCTGAGAGATGCGAACCATCGTGAGAAAATTAGGAAATCTGGGTGGTTGTAAATAATGTGAAGCTTTGAAAGGTGGGAGTTGTTTTAGTTATAGAGTGGTTTGATCTGTGAGAGTCGGCTGCCTTGTGCTTGTGGATAGGCGAATGGTTTAATACGAGACTGAGTGTTAATAGGGAGATTGAACTAGATGCAAGTAGCTAAACTAGACAGGACGGAATGGGAGGGCAAGGGAGATGTGAACTGGGCTAGCATGAAGTACGAGCAGCGAGCAAGGGATAACGAAACAAATCGCCAGGTCACAGTGCATGCAGTGTTTCGCTAGTAAAGATTGTAGAAAAAATAGATACCGGTAGCTAGCCGAACAAGCATGAACAAAGATAACGTCATTGCAGTAAAGAGAGTAGAAAAAAAGTGACTAGCTGAGCGAGCATCAACATAGTTAAAGCCATTGTTGCATCTGTGCCTGGACGTTTGCTAGAGTGGATAAAATTTCATGGGGTTTCATTTTCGTTGGGTTTGGAGCGTTCGTAGTACTTCATCTGAAGCGATTTGTTTTGCGTGTGGCTATTCGTATTTTCTTTCATGTCACTAATGCAAACTCAGCCAACTTCACACAAGATATATCTTACATACAAGAGGGTAGTAAGTAGTAATGTGCCCTCCCCTAAAAAAAAAAAAAAAAAAAAAAAAAAAAAAAAGAATCCGCTTCGACATCTGGGAACTTAATTGATTTTTCATATAACTTCTTCGTGGTTTATTTTGCATATTGTACCTAACCATTCCCTTGCATGTCTTTGATGCAAAGTGTTATAGAAACAAACAATATTATAGCAAACAGTAGAATGGTAAGGCATTATATCCAAATACTCGTAAATCGCTGATGAACACTTGCTAGGAAAGTCGTCAAACCCACTCAGAACATCTCAGAATAGCGGTGATAGGGATAGCGGTGTTGCGCTATCGATGTTACCACTGGCATTATCGGTAGTCAGTAATAAGGATCCGTCATCAACAGTAGTGTGATTTCATTCTCTTCCTGTGGTGCAAACTGACAACCCCTCTCAATAATTCCTCCATTTATAATTATCTTCCTTTTCCTCTTCTTTGCTTCTACTCATCCTTCATTTCCTTCTTCTTCCCTTTCATCTCCCATTCTTCCCTTACCTCCATTTCCTCCTCCTCCTCCTTCTTTTCCGCCTCCTCCTCCTCATCCGATACCCTGTCCCCCCTTTTCCATTCCTTTTCCTCCTCCATGTCCGTTACTGTTCCTCCTCCTTCTCCCTTTTTCCTTTTCCTTCTTCCTTTTCTTCCGTTCATATTTCTCCTCGACAATCTTTATTTCATCTTCTTCATTTCCCCTAAATTCCTCCTTTCGAAGCATCTCACAATCGTTTCAAGTTTAGTGAAGGAAATCAGTTAGTCTAAGTGACTCCCTGCAGGAGACTTATCTCCCATTCTCCACCACAACTTGGCAGATGCAAGATGGCTCCAGAAGTGAATGTACTGCGGTATCTCTTGCTTCTTTCTGTAGAAGGTGAGTAATAAATAAAGATCTTTGCTTTTCATGTTATGCTTGGTCTCTTTTAAGTTTTATGTTTAATCGGTGACTTCATCACTGATTTTTACTTCATTTTTGTTTATCAAGTATATTACACTCCTTTGGGGTTCCCTAGGTGTTATCATAAAACACATTAGCTACACTGAATTACCTGCGACAAGGAAGTGATGGCTTATGCTAGGGTACCGTTTGTTAAATTCTCTAAACTGTTATTTTTTTCTTTGTATTTTAAGTCCATCGCAATTCACATAAAGATGCATATTAAAGTTCTAATACTACCTATGATGCAGATTTACGGTACCTTTTTTCCCAAATTTATGATAAAAGTTTTAACAGAAAAAGATGCAGCATTTTGAACACATCCCTGACATAATACAGCCTTGCTGCAGTTGTATTAAGTTGATTTTTGATGCTGTAGCAAGTACCTTGTTACGTGCGTCGATTTGGCTATATCATTCAGTCCTTCGTAATTACTAAGAGTGTAGGAGCTCTGGGCTAGGCTAATCATACCCGGAATTTAAGGCAAAGTGACGAGCCTCCCGTGCTCCCGAGTGACAATGTGAACAGTAAGGTCCAGCCATTCCTGAGATATAAACCCTTACAGGCTCAGTCCAGCGTAACAAAGTGTTTCCTGGGTAGCAGGAAAAAAAATAATAATTCAGTGTAGGGTTCGTTAAACGATAACTAAATAAGATACAAACGGGAGGTTGGACAGAGGGACACTGACTGAAAGACATCATAATATAAAACCCATACTGCCAATCTGCAATGATGCGCTGTTTAGAGATACAGCATCGAGAGGAGGACGGGGGTAGAGATGAGTGATCTGAAGTAGGTAGTTTAATTAGATGTGAAAAAATCACATATACAGGTACTTTCTAAGGATATCATTGTAAGGGCGGAAAGTGTGGCTTAGTACCTATACCTCTGTCTATATCTAAATCTGTCTGTCTATATAGGCTAAGTGGAATGGAGGTAGTCAATCAGAAGCTAATCACTGTAAGGAGTGTGTGTGTGTGTGTGTGTGTGTGTGTGTGTGTGTGTGTGTGTCGCTTAACCTAACTTTTAAAGCCCTCGGATAGCTATCAGGCCAAATCCCAATGTCCTGTCTTACGGTACAAAAAGTAATCTATCATAATCTAACCTATCCTGTCCTAACCTAACCTAACCTACCCCACCCCACCTTTATCAGCCGAAACTATCCAAACCTAACATATCGATGAGGAATATGGAATTTCACCAAAAGTAAGACGTGCATTAGAAGAGTTTGGTCTAAAGTTTAGCTACTGATGGTAACTTGTGTGATATACCAAATCTAAGTCTTTAAGGATTTTACAGTTAAAATATTGAAACTGTCTAGTACCTGTGGTCGTCTATGAAACATATAAAAAATATCCTGAGAAACGCTCATTCCAAAATGATATCTTGAAGACTCTCATCCGTGTGGTAAATTATTAATAGTATATACGTCGCACTGTATTGTAGTATTGGTGGGGCCGCTCACCATCCACTTGCGCGATATAGTGCTGCTCTCGGGAGACTGCCCTTTCCTTTCTTCCTTCCTTATTTCCTTCCATCCTCTTCTGTCTTTCTTTCCTTCATTCTTTCCTCTTCCTTATGCCTATGGATGGCTCTACGCTGGGTGGTAACCATTTAACCCAATTATGGCGCCTGGTGGTTTAGAGAGTTATTAAGGTGCTCCAGTCGGATTGAGTCTGTGCAGGTTTATATCCAAGGGATGATTGGGTTTGTTGCTCACGTAATGCCACTTACGGATGAGCGAGGGTGGTCACTCTCATCTTAAATGTCAGGACCAACTTGCCTAGGCCCGGGCTCCGACGCTCCTTATAGGGCAGCGCAGGATTAGATGATGATGATCAGGATGATGAGTATGTAACACAGGTAAGGTGCTACAATGCCTCCCTCCTAAGACATCTGCTGTACAGTAAGAGAGTATACTATACTCTTATTACTTTAACTTGTCCTGCTATCTCTCCATCCAGGATACTGAGTTGGAACATAAAATAACACAACAACACCATGTTCGTCACGAAGTTCCTTCAAATATACGTTCCATATTAACGTGTTTGTGGAAGACATGGGAGTAGCATTAATCCTCACTGCCCCTCCTCTCTCTCTCTCTCTCTCTCTCTCTCTCTCTCTCTCTCTCTCTCTCTCTCTCTCTCTCTCTCAAGGCAAACTGGCTGATTAATGCTTTCCCCACCTGCATGACTGCGGCACACATATAGAGTCAATGCACAATAGATCACAGACGCCACCACAGCCACGTCTAAAATAATTATGAAGCTGGTGAAGTGACAGAGACAAATGGTGGCAACAGCACACACACCTGCTTGCTTGTACAGTCACTCTTTCCCCCAGAGGATAACCTGGTCCTACACTGAACCTTATATTGACTGATGAAGACATAAGTGCCCTTCTTTGCCATAACATATCGAATTAAGCATGAAATAGCCTAATCTTCGCAATCTAAGTTCACAAACACGATTTCCATTGATGCCGCTGTAAGAATTAATTTACGAGGTTCACGGACAGACGTAGTGAAGCTTAAAATGAACAGTCATCAATGATTACACAGAATGGGACAGAAGTGCGCCTGGTACAGCACTGCATTAGCTTCACACATGGAGTATGTCCATCACTTCCCTTCCTGGCTCATCATATAGAGTCATCTATGGGTGGGATACATTTCAAACCTCTCTTAACTTAGGAATCTTGGTCGGAAAGGGGAAGTGAAACATTAGACGAACGTTTGTCGTGAATGAACTTCACACTGCAACAAATATTTTGCTAACTCTGCATCTCTCTTGTCACTATTCATCCAGGAACACAGTTGGGGACCTGGATATAACATCGACTATTGAAGGTCGAATTCTTGGAAAACATTAGAAATTAGCTAAAACTGATTGTCTGGCTTCACTACCCTCGTGTGGTCGATAAGAAATAATTTTAAGCATACATATGTATGGATAAACTACCGCATAAAAGTCTTTAATACCAAAGGTATTTTTGAGCTGCCATGAGTGTGATTTATTTCTGCTGTCCTCTGATCCTGAAAAAAAAAATAATAATAATAATCCGTGATGCACTGAAATAATTACCGATGATGATAAAAGCTTCAGCACTTGGTGGCCATATTCCAAGTGCATTTGAGGTTTCCTTACACATTTTTCTGAAAGATTTATTTTGTATGTGACACCCTCTTAAGCATTTTGTACTTTTCTCTGACAAATCATTTGGGACAGTAAATATATAAACAACTCAACAGATAGTATCAAGATGCGATTTGCGTAATAAAGCGCAGTAAAATCGATGCATCGAAGCCTCCAGTGCCACCAAGAGTACGGCTCTTGGTACGAAGGAACCCCTTAATGTTTTTGAGTGTGCATCATAAAGATCTCCAGTCATATTTGATGTAGGTCTACTTAGAACAGGATGGAACTATAGATACAACCCCATTCTATATAACTTTCAAAACATTCCACGAAATCCTCGTCTCTGTTTTAACTACAACACTCGTGACTGGATAAAATTCAGTGCCCCTAACTTAGCCTCCTTGACCGCTTCTCTGCCACTAGGCTCTGGGGAACAAGCCACAGAAATAACAATAATAATAATACTGAAGCAGCGGGATATATACTGAATGAAAGGCGAGGGTTTGTGACTTTGTGGAACCTGACAAAATTGGTGATTCTCTCTCTCTCTCTCTCTCTCTCCACACACACACACACACACACACACACACACACACACACACACACACACACACACACACACACACACACACACACACACACACACACACTATTTCCAGCGGAAAGACGACCATAAGTGCTTAGCCAACAGAAGGCTATATTTTTCTTAACGAGTACTAGAAGAGTGCTATGCAGGATGTCTAATACACCTTAAACCTTGGGGCAAAATTAGTAAAATTGATACCAGTAATATACATCATTAACCATTTTAGTAGAATTGTCTCGTTTGTATTTTATTTGTACTATTACCACTTCTATAAGAGGCGGAGTTAACAGTAGCCCTCATCTGCCCTTTGAGGATCTAACTCATGCAAGGCCATCACTCAGATTGGGCTGTTCTAACACCCTAAGCTACTAAAAGCAGAATAGGTATAATATTAGGTTAACTTTTGTCACCAGCCTTATACCAGCCTTGCCATGACATAACACGCTATTAATGTTAACACCCTCATTAACCTTAATCACCTCTTTCATAGTTAAATTAAGTGTGGTAACTCAGTGAGGATGGAACCTTATGCAAGTTTATGAAAAAATGTAGATGAGGTGAGTTAGGTCATATAATCTCTGTGATACAGGTGCAGCATCTTCTCATCATAGCAGTGTTGTAATACTCATGTGTGGAAAGAGAGGCAAAATATAACCTTTGGATTTCTTGTAGTTTTCCCTTCCTTTAACATAACCTTAAAAAATAATTATCTTTATTATAACTGAATTTTTAACTACTTTTAAACTGAGGCTTAAAACAAATAGGCTAAAAGTTAAAAATAGTAACACTGCGAAAGAAACCAAAAACTGATTGATCCTATTATTCAGACGTCTACTGCATTTGTTCTAACATGCCAAAGATCTCTAACCATTTTCAGCTTCGTTGATGACCATGTTTAATTATACTGGAGGGTAGGTTTTACTAGTAACCCAAGAAAGTCATTCCTACCTCCATAAGAAGAGTTCATAGAGTTTTATGCGACCGCGACTTAATATTCAAATTATGGGAAAGACCCAATTCCGTCAGATGAAGACATGTCGACTATAGTATTGTGTGTGTGTGTGTGTGTGTGTGTGTGTGTGTGTGTGTGTGTGCTTTATCTATTTATCGCCATATATCCGTCTATCCGTCTATCTGTCTGTCTGTCTTCCTATCGCTCTCTTAAGTACTCCTCTTCATACGGACAGACCACATGCGCTAACTAACAGCAAAATTTATTCAGATTTTTTCCAGTCTGTTGGCCATTTATCATTTAATGCATTTAACCCCATCAAAATAAAAGTAAGAGTGTTTCAGGTCAACTCTGCTGCAGTGGGAATAACGAGCTACTGTCACCCAAACCGTCTCTTCGTTCAGTGGAGGCAAATTTGGACAAAAACATTCTCTTCAAGGGGAAAAAAAATAGGTAACGTTATGTGTGGATTCTGTGTACAGAGTCCAGTGCGTTTAGGGATATTTGGACAGGTATTTTCTTATCCACACGGAGCCAAACTGTCGCAGCATTTGCACCCTCACCATAACGACGGTTTTGTCATTCTATTCCTGCAACCTACAGGCAATGTCTATATTTATTTTTTCATTTCGGGCCAGATTCCTTTGAGCGATTTTGTTAAGGAAGTCTACATCTGATAAGTACGTCTCGAAAAGTTTCTCCTAAACTACATAAAGTGGTCCGGTGGAAGAAGGTATTGGTGAAAGTATTAGCCAACGTAGTATACGGGTTTAATGATGTGACGTAAATAGCGACTTGAGGGATGGTGCGAACATCCTGCCACTAACAGTGTCCTCTGTGTCGCTGACATCTCAAACTGTTGTGCTTCGCCACATCTTGCAATGGGGATAATTACTATGCCTACCTGTCAGTATATGGATACACACTATAGTCTATTTGATTGACCTGTGCACCTGAGATATACCTGTATGGGGCCAGTAGGGTGTGTTTGTTTCGCGGCTGCTGATTGGCCGAGGATGATGTCATGGAAGTAAATGCATTCATGTACTGTAATGCAACATGCGGACGTGGGTGTACGCCATGAGTGAATAATTTGCTTCAAACATCACTCATTGTTTTATGAAACTTTATAATCAAGTGTAATTTTCTTTGATAACATTAAACTTTTAACGCTAATTCTGACCTTTTCTGCTTCGGAAATTATTCCATATTTAATCTGCATGGTTGTATTAAAGGCAGTTTAAAAATATAAATATAGATGTGTTAAAATAAGAAGAGATGTAGATTTAAATAATCGGCGGCCAATCAGCAGCCGCGACTCAAACACACCCTACTCGCCCTATACATCTCAGCTACACAGGTCAATCAAACAGGATATAGTTTGTGAAAATTTTTCTTTATCCACGTTAACTGATGTACGTACTCATTAAAATACATATTTCTATATGTCACACACACACACACACACACACACACACACACACACACACACACACACACCTCTTTCCTTCGTCAAGAATCCCTCCATCACTGCCACCTGCCTTCCCTGACTCCTCATCCTATAGCTTCACCATCTCTCCCCCTCCCTCCTACTCATGTCTCCATTTCTCCTACCTTTGCCCCCGTCCTTCTATACCCTTTCACCTCTTCCTCTCTCTCCTCCATCCCTGCTTGTCTTTCTCTTACACATCTACTCCTCTCCTTCCTCCCATCTCCATCCTTACATATATTTCTTCCATCCTCCCCTCTTTTCCTCCTCTCCCACTTCCTCCAGCATCCCCTCTTCCATCTCCCTCTCCCTCCTATACGCCACCCTCCTCTGTATCGGAAATTTTGGCGGATGAGGATGGAGGTCAGACGATATCCATGCGGCCGCTGCATCTGATGGTTCATGAGCACCAGTCCGTCCCCCGGCCCTGCTCACTGACTGGCTGCTCGGCTTCGGGTTGTCTTTCGTTTTTTCCCTCTCATCTTCGTCTTCCTTTTTTAACTCATTATTTTTTTTTAATTTGTTACTGTTACTTTTTTTTTGCGCCTTTCCCTATCACTTTCCATTATTTCTCCTTTTTTTTTTTATCACTTTATTTCATATTTTCGTTTCTCCCTATCCCCTTTTTATGTATCCTTCTCACGCTTTAGATTTTCCTTTGTTTTTGTCAGCTCTCGTAAGTGACTCTCATTGTCGGTAACTTGTGTTATACACTACACATCCTGGATAAATGTATGTGTTTTAGCAGCCGGCATACACACGCCAGTCATGGAAAGGCAGCTCTATTGTGCATCTGTGGTTCTAGAAAGACAGCTGATCCGTAGAGCCGAGGAACCTTTTCTGCCAAGGGGGAAGTGACCTGCTCCCAATCACGTCTTCATGCATGAGTATGGGAGTGGTAGGTTTTTGTGGTGCTTGGTGTGGGCTGCATGTGCAAGTGTGTTTTGAGGTGGCTGTGTTTCTGTGTGAGAGTCTGTATACGTCATCCAAGGAATCTTGACTTGGTGTTGGCGTACGAGACCACTTGAAAGGACACATTACAGTATACACTAAATATCTGCCACGGAGATTTTATTATTATTATTATTTTTTTTGGTGTCCCATTCCTTCCTTCGTATTCCTTTAAAAATTTGTCACATTTTCATTTTTCCTGTACAGTCAGCATCATAAGTTGCGTTACCTCTACAGTACAAGTGCGAGCTAGTGTGTATTTTTCTTGATATGGGAGATATTATTTCTGTAGATTATGACTTGAATATTCACAGTGTAATTTTGTTCATATTACTCCAGGAATGAGACATATTGCTGCTAATTCTCTCAGACTAATTCTACTTTAGGTGAGGTGTAGGATTTCTATCTATCTATCTATCTATTGCCAGACGCCATAATCCCGCAAGGGGTGGCCATTTGACTTTGAGTTATTGGCTTTACGGGGAGGGGCACTAACCCTCCACCAACCCACTTGTTGACACGTAGGGAGCACGTATGGGTTAGTTATATGGTTACTACCCAGCGTTGTATAAGGTTTCTTGGCTTACAGGAAACCATTTGGCTTGTCACTCAATGTAAAGCCACCTGAAAAGGAAAGAAGAGTAATAAAAAGTGACAGGAAAGATGGGAGAAATAGGAAGAGAGGAGGACAGACACAAAAAGAGAATGATAAAGGTGAAGAAAGAAGTAGGCAGCACTACATCAAGTGAGTGGATGATAGTGAGAAATAGGGAACGAGGAGGGCAGACATGGGAAAAGAGTGATAAAGGTGAAGGAAGAAGTAGGCAGCGCTATATCAAGTGAGTGGATGGTGGTGAGAAATAGGGAACGAGGAGGGCAGACATGGGAATACACTGATAAAGGTGAAGGAAGAAGTAGGCAGCACTACATCAAGTGAGTGGATGATGGTCGCCACTTTGAAATCATATCTATTAATCCTTGAAGTAGTCGGCCACCTCCAATATTTTGCTCAGTTGCCGCTGTGTTGGTCTCGTCATTACCGTATGTGTTGTGTCTTTGGCCTTCTCATATTTACACTGAGTTCGGCAGGTTCCTCGTGCTCCATCTCCTGTTTGGCTTTGTTGAGTGACATGTCTTGGTGCTGTGGAGGAGCCAAATAATGCCACTCCTCATGACATCACCAAATAATGCCACTCCTCATGACATCACCAAATAATGCCACTCCTCATGACATCACCAAATAATGCCACTCCTCATTACATCACCAAATAATGCCACTCCTCATGACATCACCAAATAATGCCACTCCTCATTACATCACCAAATAATGCCACTCCTCATTACATCACCAAATAATGCCACTCCTCATTACATCACCAAATAATGCCACTCCTCATGACATCACCAAATAATGCCACTCCTCATGACATCACCAAATAATGCCACTCCTCATGACAAACCTTGCCCCGGTGTTCTTTTGGCCTCTTGCACTGGTACCCTAAGTGCACCAGTGAAGGGTGTTGCCAGGACTGACGTGTGCACGGGTTCTTAGCGTCACCCTCGTTGGATGGCTGCCAGACACTGCCCCTCACTGACACTATGTTTATTATCATATCCTCTCAGTGGCAACACTTCCAAAATGGCTGGAGTGTCGTACCATGAGGACTGACCCCCTACTGTGGTGGTAGGTGAACCTCTAGGTCACCCCAGTCCTCTGTGTTCAACCAAGCCACCTCCAGCCCCGTGTGTGCATTGCCTTACATGGCCGTGCACAGTAAACACCCTGGAATGTACTGGTATTGTGATGAGGAGGGGTGGACTGAGATGGTTTGGGTATTTGAGGAGGGTGGAGAATGACAGATGGGTGTAGAAAGTGAGAAGTGTGTTGGAATGATCTCCTGACTGAATGGCTACATCAGACTGGTAGTGTTTGGTGGGAACAAAATCACTTTTATTGCTGTGTGGCAACTACAGTATAAGTGCCATGTCCAGGCCAGCTGTACTGTGCTATCATAGCTTCGTTTTTCGTCTCGTTTCGTTTATAAAGGCTCCATCCTGCTTGCATGCATCGGCCTTGGTCACATAATGGCGGCTCTCCATGATGCTTGATCTCTGGCAGCCTCCCTATTCAGTCCCTTATCCCTGAGGTCACACTCATTGACCTCGCCCCAGGCTTTCTTCGGTCTGCTTCTCGCAACCCTAACCCTAATGTTCACACCTCTCACTTTCTGCTGCCTTATTACTTGGCAAATTATTAACGAGGCAAATGCTAAACACTTGCGGTCATATTAAAAGTGTTCAGGAATGACAAAAGCAATTCTCGCCGCAAATCGTGTGTAGGTGAACAGTGAATGAGTTTGGCATAGTATGATGGCCAGCATCACTTCACGATTAGAAATTATAAACGGATGTAATCAATTCGTGCTTAGCCTCTCACTCTCCATCCCCCCAACTTACACCTCCCTCTCTCATACGTCTCTCTACTCCATCCCTCCATCTCATCCTCGATCTCCCCCTCCTCTCCCCTCCTTCACTTCACTCACATACACTCTTTTATCGTGCAGGGATAGACTATCGAATGTATTAGGTACATGGTTAGTCACTTTATTATTTGTCGTGTGTAGATAAACTTATGTCTTTATGTCGCTTAATTAGTTACAGTTTAGCATTTACTGAAGATTTATTTGGGTATTTTAATCATTTAACTTCAATACACACCAATCAGGATTTGTTTTATTTCATGATTCATAGTACACCTGCTATACTCATAATACACGAGTATACCATAACATTTGTTCAACAATTACGTTTTCTTTCATTGTGTATTTTATGGCAACGCTGAGACAAATACGGAAGTAAAGGAGCGTTGTGGTGTTGATGTGGATGTGGAGTTACGTGAAGAGCCAGACAGACAAAGGAGTAGCGTAGAGTTGTTGATGTGAATATTGCGTTAGTGGAGACAGACAGACAAATGAGGAAGTAATGGAGCGTTGTTTTGTTGATGTGGATGTAGAGTTGCGTGGAGAGACAGACAGACAAATGAGAAAGTGAAAAAGCGTTGTGTTGATGTGGATGTGGAGTTACGTGGAGAGGCAGACAGACAAATGAAGAAGTAAAGAAGCGTTGTGGTGTTGATGTGGATGGGGAGTTAACAGAGATAGAGAGACAATGAGGAAGTGGAAGGCTGTAGTGGTGTTGATGTGGATTTGGAGTTGCATGGAGGGACAGACAGACAAACGAGGAAGTAAAGGAGAGTTATGGTGTTAATGTGGATGTGGAGTTACGTGGAGAGACAGACGAACATATGAAGAAGTGAAGGAGCGTTGTGGTATTGATGTGGATGTGATTGAAAGTGTTGGGAGAAGTACCCTGAGATCATTTGGCCATGTAGAGATAATGGAGATTGAGAGACTGACTAGGAGAGTGTATGTGAGTGAAGTGCAGCGTGAGAAAGGGAGAGGGAGGCCGAGGAAGAGGTGGAGGGATGTGGTGGTGAGAAGAAAGAGGAAAGTGTGAGCAGGAGGGAAGACAGACAGATGCTGAAGGACAAGATGACATGGAAGCTGTTTTTGGCAAAGCACTTCTTCGTGACTAGCATCATATGAGAGTTTATTTCACGTAGCTAAGTGGCAGAATAAGGCAATGCTTCGGCTTCACTTACATAGCACTTCTTCGTGACTAGCATCGTATTCCAGTGTTAATCTATTGTTATATCTCAGCAGTGATGATGAAGAATGGGCAATAAATACGATAATCATTTCGTTTCAATTTTTCTTTTAGTTTCGTTTCGTTTATAAAGGCTCCAAAATGCATGCGTCGGCCTTAGTCACCTAATGGCGGTTCTCCATGCTGCTCGATCTCTGGCAGCCTCCCTGTTCAATCCCTTATTATCTCGTCTCAAGTCTTTTTCGGTCTGTCTCTCGCAACCCAACCCCCAACATTAACACTTTTCACTTTCTGCACCCAATTGTCATCCCCCGTCCTCTCCACATGCCCAAACCATCTCAGTCTACCCCTCCTCATCACAACACCAATATATGGCAGTCCCATCCTTCCTCCCAAACCATCTCAATCTTCCTCTCCTCATCACAACACCAGTACACTCCAGTCCCATCCTTCCTCCCAAACCATCTCAATCTACCCCTCCTCATCACATCACCAACACACTCCAGTCCCATCCTTCCTTCCGAACCATCTCAATCTACCCCTTCTCATCACAGCATCAATACACTCCAGTCACATCCCACCTCCCAAACCATCTCAATCTACCCCTCCTCATCACAACACCAGTACATTCCAGTCACATCCTACCTCTCGACTCTTCCATCGTAAACCCAGCCCCCCCAGGCCTTGCACTCAGGGACGCACTACACATCCACCTAACCATTGTCATTTCTGTACATTTGAGCCTGCGAATATCCTCTTCCTTTACTGCCCAGGTCTCACTACCATACAGCATTACACTATGAATATCCTCTTCCTTTACTGCCCAGGTCTCACTACCATACAGCATTATACTACGAATATCCTCTTCCTTTACTGTCCAGGTCTCACTACCATACAGCATTACACTACGAATATCCTCTTCCTTTACTGCCCAGGTCTCACTACCATACAGCATTACACTACGAATATCCTCTTCCTTTACTGCCCAGGTCTCACTACCATACAGCATTACACTACGAATATCCTCTTCCTTTACTGCCCAGGTCTCACTACCATACAGCATTACACTACGAATATCCTCCTCCTTTACTGCCCAGGTCTCACTACCATACAGCATTACACTCCTAACACATGCTGCATACAAGGATCCCTTAGCACGGAGGGAGAGCCCTCTCAGTGTTAGGAAAGGCAACAGCTCCCTGAACTTCCTCGAACCACTCCTCACTCTAGCCACACAGGTTGCTCCATCATCATCATCATCATCATCATCATCATCCGGACCTCCTTTCCCATCTTAGGGATGGGTGAGGAGTAACAACGTTCAGAAAGCCTTGGTATGCCCAGTTCAATGAGCCAAGCTTCCATTCACTCATCATTCAAGCCCCCGGAATCCTGGCTCCATCATATAAGCAAAAAAAAAAAAAAAAAAAACTTTCACAGATTTCTGTAGTTTCTCATATACCCATCTGATAAAGTCAGTGCGGACGCTGTCACGTTAAAAAGGGCTGCCAAATCCCTGGTTATGTGCTCCACACAACATTCATCCAGCCAGCTCGATCTCTTGTCCGTCCCTTAGCCTCACCGACTTCCATACATCTCTTTCTCACACACTCATCCACCATATCTCTCCACCTTCTCCTTGGCCTACCTCGCCTCCTCCCTCCTTCAAATTCACTCAGATATACCTTTTCCACCACTCTATTGTTATCCATTCTCTCCACATGACCATACCATCTCAGTATACTCTCTTCGATTCTGGAGTCACCAACTTCCTCACTCCACATCTTTCACGAGTCACATTATTTTGTATCCTATCCACCCTCTGTACTCCACATACATTCCTCACCAGTTGCATCTCCACTGCTCTTACTCTCGACTTTTCATTTTCATGCCACGCCATAGTCTCACATCGATATGTTAAAGTTTGCACTAACACTCTTGGCACTAACCGTCCTTCATGTAAGCCTAGTGCAGCTGCAACACTCAAGTCTGTTTCTTATCAAGGCCTTCATAGCACCAGCTACTTTCCTTCCTTGTGTTACTCTACCTTCCACTTCTTTTGTACATTTTCCTCTCTTTTCTATCACTGTACCCAGGTATTTGAACTCTCTCACCAGTTCCAGTCTCTCTTCATTCACTGTAACATCACACTGGGAGTCACCTTCTCCCTCATTAACCATCACTTTACTCTTTTCTACATTTACCGACAAGGCACGACTCTCACAGACATCAGCAAAACTCTTGTCCAGTACTTGCAAGCAGTACTGCATCATCAGCATACAACAAAATTGAGATATTCCATCCATCACCACTCATTACCAACGCCATACCTCTCTCCATTACTCGTGTTTTTACTTCTCTCATCACCCCATCCATATATATATTGAACAACCACGGGGACATCACACAACCTTGTCGCACGCCCACACCGATCGTGAACCATTCACTCAGATGCCCATTTTCCCTTACACATGCTTTACTACCATCATCAACATCATCATCTATCTATCTATCTATCTATCTATAGCCCGACGCCCTAATCCCGCAAAGGGTGGCCGCAGACAAAACGCCTCCAAGTCACTCTGTCACCCACCATTTGACTACCCTCCCCCCAACTCACCCCCCCCTCCCTCATATACCTCTCAACTCCATCCCTCCCCCTCATCCTCGGTCTACCCCTCCCTCTCCCTCCCTCCACCTCACCTACATACACCCTCTTAGTCATTCTCCATTCTCTTCACAGGTCCAAACCACCTCAGGTTATTTCTCCCAATCTTCTCAACCACATCCACATCCACCCCACAACGTTCCTTCACTTCTTCATTCGTCAACCTGTCCCTCCATGTCACTCCACATACTCCTCTCAAGTAACTTATTTCCAATGCTCTTACTCTTGACTTGTTCCCCTCTTGCAAGATCCACGCCTCTTCTCTTTGCACACACCCTTCTCTCCCCTCCTTCCTACCTCCCCTCCTTCCTCCCTTCTCCTTCACACATACCTCCCTACCTACTCCCTCCCTCCCACACACCCCAGTCCCTTCTTCCTCCCACACACCCCAGTCCCTCCTCCCTCCCACACACCCCAGTCCCTCCTCCCTCCCACACACCCCAGTCCCTCCTCCCTCCCACACACCCCAGTCCCTTCTTCCTCCCACACACCCCAGTCCCTCCTCCCTCCCACACACCCCAGTCCCTCCTCCCTCCCACACACCCCAGTCCCTCCTGCTTCCCACACACCCCAGTCCCTCCTCCCTCCCACACACCCCAGTCCCTTCTTCCTCCCACACACCCCAGTCCCTCCTCCCTCCCACACACCCCAGTCCCTCCTCCCTCCCACACACCCCAGTCCCTCCTCCCTCCCACACACCCCAGTCCCTCCTGCCTCCCACGCATCCCAGTCCTTTCTTCCATCCACTCACAATTTTCCTATCTATCTATCTATCTATCTATAGCCCGACGCCCTAATCCCGCAAAGGGTGGCCGCAGACAAAACGCCTCCAAGTCACTCTGTCACCAACCATTTGACTACCCTCCCCCCAACTCACCCCCCCCCTCATATACCTCTCAACTCCATCCCTCCACCTCATCCTCGGTCTACCCCTCCCTCTCCCTCCCTCCACTTCACCTACATACACCCTCTTACTCAGTCTTTCATTCTCCATTCTCTCCACATGTCCAAACCACCTCAGTGTATTTCTCCTAATCTTCTCAACCACATCCACATCTACCCCACAACGTTCCTTCACTTCTTCATTCGTCAACCTGTCCCTCCACATCATTATCATAATAATAATAATAATAATAATAATAATAATGTTAATAATAATAATAATAAGAATAAAAATAATAATAATAATAATAATAATAATAATAATAATAATAATAGTAATGAAGACGATGATGATGATGATGATGATGATGATGACGATGATGATGATGATGATGATGATGATGATGGTGATGATGATGATGATGATGATGATGATGACGATGATGATGATGATGATGATGATGATGATGATGATGATGACGATGATGATGATGATGATGATGATGATGATGATGATGATGATGGTGATGATGATGATGATGATGATGATGATGACGATGATGATGATGACGATGATGATGATGATGATGATGACGATGATGATGATGATGATGATTCTTGTCGACAGATAGACGTAAGGAACTGAAGGAATTCCACAGTAAGCCATGAAGAAAGTCAGGGGAAAGCCACTCAGCCAGCCACTCAGTAAGCCAGTCAGTAAGCCAGTCAGTAAGCCAGTCAGCAACCTGGTCAGCCATCACTTCCCTGCGTTAAAAGCTAAGTAATATTTCGCCTGTTAGATTAGATAGATAGATAGATGGATGGATGGATGGATGATAGAGTGATAGATAGATGGATAAATAAATAGATGGCTGTAGGGATGGAGGGATGGGTGGATAGATACGTGGATATATATAGAGAGAGATAGATAGATAGATAGATGGATGGATGGGTGGATGGATAGATAGGAACTTCAAACTACCACACTTCACTCTGACATACATTGTACACTTCATACTGACACACACACACACACACACACACACACACACACACACACACACACACACACACACACACACACACACACACACACACACACACACACCCTGTCTAGGTAAACTCTTTCACTTTTATCAATCAACTACCTTTCATTCTTGCCTGAAGTTTGCTCTCATTCAGCCAGTCCCAAAGAAGGGTGACCATTCCCAACCCTCTAACTATCGTCCAATTGCTTTAACATCCTATGTCTCAAAAGTTTTAGAGTCAATTCT
>NW_027642067.1:50000-85000 GCF_032717465.1 Coenobita brevimanus
ATATACATATATTCACGCACACACATCACGAAACATACACGTACATACACACGCATAGACACCTACACGTATACGTCAAACACACGCACATACACACCTACACGTGTACGTCATATACACACACGCACACACGTCATACTGATAAGACTGTTTATACTTACACACCTACACATGTACGTGAAATATACTCATATGACTACACACACGCACACGTCACACTGATAAAATTGCACACACACACACACACACACACACACACACACACACACACACACACACACACACACACACACACACACACACAAGTATTCTAAGGTAGGACTTGATGGTGGGGAAAGGAGTGTGTGTGTGTGTGTGTGTGTGTAACACACTCTAACCTAGCCACACTCTAACCAAGGCAAGACTATGAATATTGTCCACTATACTCTTTTTACTCTAACTTGGCCTAAAACTCCCCTATTTCCGTCCTGAATGTTGAGTTGTAGCAATAGATGAACACTGGAAGATGATGCTGGTCACGAAGATGTGCTGAGGCAAGGTTGTAGAGCCATAGCATTGTACTTTCTGCCACTGAACTACGTGAAATCAGCTGCAAAAGAACGAAAATCTGGGCCAAGTGAACGTGAAAAGAATATATCTCCCGCAGTTTATATATAATGTTTTTGTACGAACATTTATATCAACAGTTACCTTTTTTTCCTTCATAATATGTAAGAACGACGTCGAACCAAGTTTTTGAAACGATCCAGGAATGTAAGAGTTCTCTGTGGTAAGAAATTAAGGAGAAAAGTGTTGTGGGTGTTGGCGGAGCATTGCGGTGAGATGTGCAGGCACACGCATGACTGTACACACACACACACACACACACACACACACACACACACACACACACACACAATACTCTCTAATGGAACTTGCTGGTGGGAAAATGTGTGTATGTAACTGGTGGTGTGAGAGGTTGCCATGGTAACACAGGCACCTCCCACTAGTCAACCAAAGACTTCCTTAGCGATATATTTTTGGACAAGGCTGATTAACATCCTTTTGTACGTTTTTTATGCAGATTATGGTAAAGCTTGAAGTATTTATACAGCACAGTAGGAGAGCAAGGTGTAATAAGCAAAATAAATAGCTAAGGAAGAGGTGCTAGGGAGTTGTAGAGTGAGTTTATAGCTGTAATTTTTACCAGAGCGTTCCATTAATACATCCATTATATTCCGGATCAAAGACTTTTATCACTGGGATGAATCTTTGTCTCAAAATACGTTATATGGGACACTATTCACCAGCCTCATGTTATCAATGGTGAAGGATGCTCATGCACAATATAATTATTTAAGACTAACTTAGTGTCACGTGGAAGGCTTATATATTCCCGATTCATAATCTAAACATAGTCTTCCCCGTAACCGTTCTCTTATATCCCGTTCTCCCTTATCTCGCTTGTGCACTAGATGGCGTGAAGGTAATGGCCTCGCAGTTTTAACGTTGAGTCGTTACTCCGTATCTTTTCTCCTCCGTGGAGTCGAGTACTTCATACTGATATTCATGCTTTCGTGAAGCTGTGGTGCTTCATTCAGAGTCGAGGTGAAATAAACCTGCATGAAATTAGTTAGTTAACCAGGAGCAATGGGACGTGAATAACCTTGCACGGCGCTAGACCAGAGTCCATACGTGAGGGAGTAAGTTGGATAAATTAGTGACTGATGTTAGAGGACATCGACAGTGGATCCAGCCGTTGAACTAAAGCTTGATGTATCTAGTGGGAAGGTGGTAGTCGGATATTAACCATTTATGGAGGTATGTTCTATATTTACTACTTGTACAGCTTTATTTTGGACTTAAATTTGATAGTGATAGTTTTAAGAATAGGTGATAGGAGTGATTTGAGTGACACTGGTGGTTGAATATTTGTAAATCTGCATTTAATTCATGTGTACAGCTGAAATGTTTATGTATATATTAATCATTGTTACGACAGCCACATATAGAGGGAGGTGGTTTTTGTTTTGGGGGTTGTTCGTAGGAAAGTGCTGGGCTGTAGCAATAACGACGAGTGGGGTAGGTCATCCAGGGAGTGGGTACGGTTTGGTGGGAATTGGCTAGTAGTGATGAGAGGCGCGGTGCAGCATAGCCCCTTCCCTTGTCCCCTGTATTTTTCCATATCGTGGAGCAGTGGCTTTAAACTGCAAGATTAAGGACTGACAACGGGGTTAGTTAGATTTATAGGTACTTTTACATCAAGGTATTGACGAAAATAAAGGATTCGTGAGGGAAACTTTCGGTTCTATTGAAAAGTGACCTGTGTTCGTCACTTGCTTCAATTTTTGATTTTATTAGTTAGGTTATGTATTTACCGTCATGTTTTCCTTAGCTACCATCTGATAGCTTGTTCAGTTCAAGTTGTACTGCTGTTGGTCTGTTTGAAATTGAACATTAGTGTGCGTGTGTGTTTTAAGTAATGATCTTCAATTTCTGATCTCCCAACATTCTTTTTTTCCCATATTCTCTTCTACACCCTGACCCTCTGACCCCCATAGCCACATTTTGTCCACGATATTGGGTCGGTGGCTGGCACAATGTTGACTCTTCACTACACTTAATTACTGCCTCCATTGTTTTGGTACCTGCAGTATTAGTCTGCCTTTTTTCCCATCAGTCAGCTCGGACTGAATAGGGTTTTGGTCAATTAAAGCTTTTATGGTTCGTTCAAGTGTCGCTCTGGAAGGGTTAAAAAAGTCGTTTAACTCCTCTTGACGAGAAAAAATCGTTAACAAGTATTGGTTTAAACCCGCAGTGTCTAGCTGAGCAGACTACAACTGGAGCCAAGCAACCGCCCCTGCAGGGTAGTTTGTCTTGACTGTCATGACATAAAATTCCTAAAAACTTTCGTATCATTTGTGTAGAACTAAGTTAATTCTTACGTACCTCGTGAAACAAGTGGTTTCTTCATTGAGTATATATTTCGTCCACTGTTTGCAAAATTTATTTTTAATATTGCTTCGTCTGGGATGGAATAGAAAGTTTTCCCCAGTTATTTTCTTTCATATTCAACTCGTAAGAGAAATGAGTATGGCTGAGAGGAATGAGTGGCTGAATGTCTGCAACATATTACAAATTACATTTTACCAAAGTGTATTAATAATGCTTTAAACTCCACATGTGCCTTGGTTGCTCAGTCGAGTTCAGAAGACTGGTGAGTGGACGATGTCACTGCCAAACCAACTTGACCTGGATGGGTGAGAGGTCTCTGTAAAAGCAGTAGCCGGCACACAGCACTCACGGACACACATCCCCACCTCATCTCTCTCTCGCCCCTCTCATACCGTCTACTTCAAGAATTCCAGACTACCGATGTTAAATAACATCTCGGCAAGTGGCCTACCGCAGCCGCAGTCAGCAGCAGTTTGTGGGAGCAGAGAAGGCTGAGGAAGGCGGCTATAGTGCAGTGAAATTTTACTAACATATTGCCACAAAACTTTGTGAAAACATTGTCATATGGACATGGAAAAAAAAGTGAATAAAGTATGGTGGGATATAAAGTGGAAGATATAAGAAATAGCTACGGACATAGGAAATAAAAGTAATCAAAGTTAACTGGAGAAAGTAAAGTATGGCCAGGAAACATTTGGAAGAAATTGAGACTATGGACTTTGAAATAATGGAATGTAAATGAAAATACCTGTCGAGTATACAAGTTGTCATTCACTGTACACTTTACACTGTCACTGTTATTGAAGTTTTACGTGTAGTGGGTGTGAATGTATTGTATTAACTTAGTAAACCAATAATGTTCTTTCACTTTCTTTAACCTATGCAGACTTACCACAACTGTTGTCACTTATAAAAGGGGGGCCTGATTTGAGGAATATTGTATGTCTGGCGTGTAAAGTAATTAGTGTCAGACATGACTTTCCCATGCTGTGAAGTGATTCTCCTGCAGCAGACGACGCCCCGCCATAGCAAGGCGTGCGGAAGGGTATCGGTTTATTACATGGATAAATGCCACATTTAGAATGACACTTTTAACATGGGCACCATAGTCTGCTGCACATCTGTTATGTTGGTGTATGGTTACCACTCAGCGTTGCACAAAGGGTTACAGGGAACCATTAAGCTTGTTAAGCGATGTACTGTACTCACCTGAAGTAGAAAGAATGAGAGACAGAAAGGATGAATGATACAGGAAGAGCAGGGTTGACAGAAAATATAATTAGGCAGCACTACAGGAGTGGATGTTGGTTGCCACACTATCAGCACATTAGAGTATAATAAAACTGGTGTCACTGTTAATATGTATAATTTCAACTCTATAACCTTTTCCCGGAGAGGGTATATAAGCTGTCAGTTCAGTTTGGGGTCCTAAACTTTTGAAATGCATAAAAACTTAGGCGTTAATACTCCTAATTTTCAGAGGAAGGACGTTCTTTGAGACTAACCCATTACGGTGTTTCTATAAATTGAAAAAATTGCCCTGTAGTAAGACGAGGCTTAGTCTAGGCAATGATGTTAACCCCTTCAAAAGCATGACACTTTCTAATTTACATGTCTCAAAATTATTTAACTTCATCTTTGGTTTTTTTTTTTTCTTTTCAATTTTCTGTTGTAAAAGGCTTGCCGGCTTCTGGCCATTAGTTCCTTCTTCCCTGCCTGAAAAAAATAGAGGGGGTTAATGAAGGCTATATCTACGACTCTATATAAGAACTACTGTCCGAAGAGTCTCTAAAGTCTTTTAGGGACAGCGTGAATAATTCGTCATAAGATTGAAAGGGGTAAGCATTATTGTTTTAATATTACAGGCGCCCTGGGTTTGTTAGGACGCTGATATACAGAGGGAATTTCGTAGCCAAAATATCGAGGAACCAATAGAGAATGATTCCAACAGAGCTTGATGCTTAGAGGAAAACAGGTCACGAATACCGGCGTGGGTGAGATGGGCAGCTGTCAAAAATAGCGACGTGAAAGGGGAGAGCAAGGAGGGGGGGAGGGAGGGGGGGAAATGGAGAGCGATGGAAGCCGAGGGAGAGATGGAGGGAGAGGGAGAGAAATGGAGGGATGGGGAGATGGAGGAAAGGAGGTTGAAGGGTGGCATACGGATGTATGGGGGGGGGGTGTTATAGAAATGCGTGTGTTCATGGGCGCCAAGGGTGGCAGTACGGTACGGTACGGAAAAAATATAATTCCGATAGTTTCAAAATACCGCACCGTAGTTTCGTTGCATACATAAAGAACCGTACCGTACTGGTGCGATAAAATGAAATTTCGTTCCGAACTTTCGTACCTAATTTCGTACTGTACGTCTGCCATTACGTTTCTGTGAAAATTAATCGATAATATAAATTATTTTTGCAAGCAATTCCTCGTCCAGTTTCAATACTCACTTATTATATTTGTGTTTTTTGCTGTTAGTGGAAATTATATATTAAGTGTGTGTGTGTGTGTGTGTGTGTGTGTGTGTGTGTGTGAGGTAATTGACCTAACATTTGATTTACATTCATATGGCAATGGGATTAAATAAAATTAAGGATTACTGACTTGGATTCTACTAGAATTTTCTGTGAAAAATTGTGTTTAAATCAGACTGTGATAAAAATCAACCACTTAACGGGTCAAGTAGCAATGCTGCAGCCGACCCTACAGTAAATACCTAATCCAAATCATTATTTATATACTATTGTATAATCCAATCTATAAATTAATCACTTAACTCTGTAGGCCTACAGTGGGCAAGGAATAGACGAGATACGTACAGCAAAACAAATGTCAAATAATAGAAATATCTATCTATCTATCTATTGCCAGACGCCATAATCCCGTAAGGGGTGGCCACTTGACTTTGAGTTACCTATTTTACAGGGAGGGGCACTAACCCTCCACCAACCCACTTGTTGACACGTAGGGAGCACGTATGGGTTGGTTATATGGTAACCACCCAACGTTGTAAATGGTTTCTTGGCTTACAGGAAACCATTTGGCTTGTCACTCAATGTAAAGCCACCTGTGAAGGAAAGAAAAGCAATAAGAAGTGACAGGAAAGATGGGAGAAATAGGAAGAGAGGAGGACAGACAGAAAAAGAATGATAAAGGCTAAGGAAGAGGTAGGTAGCACTACATCAAGTGAGTGGATGATGGTCGCCACCACCTACCAGATTATTACCCAAGTGCTAAAATATGGTGCTGATCTAAGTGACGTGCCTTGGAAATGATGCTGGTAGCGGATTCTGAGAGGTGTCTGGATTACGAGAAAATCTGCCAGAACTTTTGCGATGTGCATACGAGGTTTTGATAAGTGGTATTCTGGAGAGTGTTGTACGACAATCTTAAGACCAACACCAGGTTGTGCCAGGGCAAGTGTTGGTCAATCAAGGAGCGCAAGGTTTCTCTGTTTAACTCTGAGTAACCAATCACAGTACACCGGAGTATGACGTCATAGTGATAGCAGACGATGTTTCCACACCGCCAATCATAATTTCCAAGACAGTATTGAAGCAGTGGAAGGCCAGCAAAATATTATGTACAGAAGGGCAGTGAACTTCTCAGAGGAAGAAATAAGTCCGCTGATTCATAATTTTTTCGACATTGTGTCATGTAGGTTATCACCATACTTTAGATGAGTTTCTTCTTAACACTGGCTGGTTTAATCGAATTTTTGTGAACATTATATCAATAGGCTATAATTTGTTTGTAGTAAAGGCAATATTGGCAGACAATGCTAGTTTTACCACATATGTCGAAGTAGTACTTGCTCCGTTATAGTATTCTCGCATCGTCTTCAACGGTATGCCAATTGTATTTATTTATTTTGAAAAATCGCAACAGTTGTATGCACTTAAGGATCAATTGATGCATGATTTAATTCTCAGGATTTGAGGGATGTTTGAGCTACAACATTTGTAAAAATAGGAGAGTTATAAGGCTTACGATGTACTTAGGGCTGCCCCTCACATGGCGCAACTCTACGAGGAGAATTGACATCGCCGCATAAGGTATGCGCTCGTTTTCTAGGGCTCCAGAATATGCACTTAAGTGAAAAGTTGCTCTTACGCCCAAAGATGGTGGATTTGCGAGGATTTCTGAGCTTTCAGAATCCGCCCCCAGCACTGTAAATGGCTTCCTGGTGTACAGGAAACCATTTGGCTTGTCACTCAGTGTAAAGTCACCCACAGGTAGAAGGAAGAGGAAAGAATGATGGAGAGAAAGACGGAGGAGGGAGTGTAAAGTTACCCGACGGCAGAAGGACGAGGAAAGACTGAAGGAAAGAAAGACAGAAGAGGATGGACGGAAAAAAGGATGGAGGAGAGGAAAGCGCAGACACCCGAGAGCAGCACTACATCGAGCGAGTGGTACTGTATATAATAACCATTATCATATGCTTCTCGTAATTACTTACATGTCTCCCATCTAAAAGTATACACTATTCTATGCTCATTATGGCTTGACCAGAAATATTACCTTATAAGTCTGTAACACACACACACACACACACACACACACACACACACGCTATAACATAAGGTTATATCTTAAAACATTGGTCAGGGAAACAATTAGGTTATCCTATCTACAAGTCAGTATTTGTCATCTGGATTATTCTGGACAGTGGACAGTCACATTGGAATAATTAAGCACGGCAATGGGTACGGAAAAGGCACGGAAAAAAAAGTAATTTCGTACCGCACCGTACTTAAAGAAATGTCGTACCGTAATTTGGCACCGTTCTTACTGGTGAAAAAAATACCATACCGTACCGTACTTCCCTACAGTAGCGTCCCGTACTTTTGGGGCGCCTACGTGTGTGTGTGTGTGTGTGTGTGTGTGTGTGTGTGTGTGTGTGTGTGTGGAGGGGGGAGGGGAGAGGAAGAGGAGGAGGAGGAATTATAGAGGAAAGCGTACATAAAGAGAAGAATGCAAGGAAGGTGGAAGGAAGAATGTGGAAAGGAGCAGAGAGGAGAAAGAAAAGATGAAGTTAAGGGGTATATGGAAAAGAGAATGGAACAGAGAGGGATACATGAGAGAGAGGGGAGAGAGAAAGAGAAACAACAGGAAAGGGAAGGAAAAGAAAGCAAAAGGGAAAAAGAGGAGATGAAAGGGGGAAAGGAGGTAGGATACAGGAAAGAACACAGACGACATAAGAAAGAGGAAGTGTAAGGAGATGTCGAAAAGAGAAGAAGAGGGAAAGAAATACACGGGGAAAAGGGAAAGAAGGGAGAGAAAGAGAAGTGAGAAAGAAAAGAGAAAAACGTGAAAGAAAAGATAAAGGGAAAAAAGGAGGGAAAGGAGAGAGGAGAGGAAAGGAGAGAAGAGAGGAAAGAAGAGACACGAAAGTGGGAGGAGAGAAGAGAAAGAGAGGAGGAAAGAAGAAAAGAGAAGGGTGGTGAGAAAATTGATTGAGGTGTAAAGTGGGGAAGCGATTAGAGAGAGAGGAAGGGGAGAGAGGGTAATGGGGGGGGGAAGGATTACAGGAGAGAGAGAGAGAGAGAGAGAGGGGGGTGAAACAAATAAAGACACTGAACGATAAACAACGGCACAATGACGAAGGCATGAGAGGAATTGCAGAACCTAAATTATTTGCATCATTTCGTTCTATTTTTTTTATCTCTTTATCGTCGTTTTTTCTTGTTTCAGTCAGCTCCAACCTTCTCCTTCCTTATCTCTCTCCTCTCCTCCTCCTCCATTAACCTAGTAAGCATTCTCTATTTTCAACTCTCTCTTCTTTCATCGTTCCTCTACGCCCCTGTACACGTCAAGGTCAGGCGGGGTTGCCAGGCATCGCGTAATTTTTCACATTTGTTTATACTTTTCTTATTTCTGGCCTTATTTTTCGTGCTACATTATTCATTTACGTATCATATTGTTCTCAGTGTGATTTTCTATAAGGCTACATGCATTTAAGGTTGAACGGAATACAGCATTACCAATACAATAACACAATGAACAATAACATGTGAAAATACATAGGCAGCTGGTGTAAATGTGTATACTGTATTTTCGACGTTATTTTTTGTGTTATTTTATTCATTTTAGTCTCTTTTTCTTCGTAAGTGTTTGTCCTGCAATAAAATGAGTATAAAATAATGAGCAAACAGCCAACATCACGATTACTAACACCGTAAACAGCGTAAAAAAGACCAGGCGCGCTCCATCAGCGCGCCTTCTCGTAAATATTGATACTCATGTTTTATTTTATTTCAGACGATATTTTGAGTGCTATTTCGTTCATTTTAGTCTTTAACTGTTCGTACGAGTTTGTTCTACAGTAACAAGGCATTCAAGAATGAACAGAACACGAACATCACTGGTACTAACACAGTACATGCAGCAAAAGGATAAATATACTGTACTGTTTAAGCATACGTTAGAAAAATAAAGAACCTCTATTCAGTACGTATATCTCATGTAGAATGGGAAGACATTGGCGCGCATTTAAACCTAGTCCCATGAACAGTGAACAGCAAATGTTTTTGGCGACTCACCACCAAAAATTTAACTTTCTACCGAGAAGAAACGAAAGCAAGAGGAAGAAAATTAGAAGAAAATAAAAAGTTTCTCATGAATTTATCACCCCTTCCTGGATCCTGGCGTATAATAGTGGAAGAAGAATGATGATGATGATGATGATATGAAACTACAAGCATCCCGTACTTTGGAAATCCTACACGCTTAAAGCGGCCCCTACAGTGTGCCTGTCAGCTGTGCGCTTCTGCCATACTTCCAACTGACCTCCCATACAGGCAAGCTCATCTAAAAATATTTGTGGATGGCTTTGGTACAGCCTAGTATAGTTTTACTTATACAAAAAAGCTATAAGGTTTTTATGAAAGAATCGCTTTTTCTTATAGTAATTACAAAGAACTTTGTACAACTTGGCATAGTTGCTCATGCTGTGATGCCAGGTCTTTCGAGGCGGATTTGGGTCAGATTAGTGTCACACACACGCACGCACACAGACAACACACACACGCACGCACGCATACACACCACCTGTCCTGTTCTGTGCGCTACATTCATTCTTCCGCACTCGAGGACAATGGATGCCTCTCCAAAGCCTCAATCAAAACACCTGCACAGTCAAGCCAAAGGAGTTATATACAATGTAAACCAGTATTTTCAGCGAGAGAAGGAGAAGGGGGATTTTATTACCAGCTTATCAAAGGCTACTTGCCGGACAGCTGAGGCAACAAAAGTAAGCGAAAGAACAATAAAAAGAATATGCAAAGAAGCAAGAGATAATGAAGAAAGTAATGAATTTGTCTCCCAAGAAACGGCAACGCACAAGACCCATTGCTGATTTCTTTGACGAATTTAATGAAGGTGTTCTACGACGAACCGTGCTCGGTTTCTACGAGAGGAAAGAGATACCCACACTGGCAAAACGCGCCAAGACTTTTACCTCTTAGGTGGTGTGGAAACAAAGTCGAAATATAATAATAATAATAATAATAAATGCGTGCACACACACACACACACACACCGCTCGCTGGTGCAGTGGTAACGCTCTCGCTTGCCAACTGGTGGACGGGAGTTCGCGCCTCGCTCAGGTTGCGAAAAGTTTCACTGACGAAGTGGGTGGTTACTGTCCCCCATGAACAAGGGGACGGGTGTGTGCGTGTGTGAAGGTCACAGCCTTGCCCTTAGATCGGACTATATGAGCTCTCAGCTCCCTTCCGGGAGGGTAAAAGCTGACGATCACGACCATCAAGTGATCCTGACCGACCCGGTGAATTACACACACAGTGAGAGGGGAGGGGGAGGGTAAATGGTGGGCTGTACCAAGGCCACCTAAAAATAGCCTTGGCCTACGAGAGGTCAGTGGAAGTGTGGCACAAGGCACAGGTGACAGACGCAGCCTTCAGGGGCCACTTAAAATGTGTTATACTATACCAGGCCACCGCGGCTCCTCTATTTACCCATCTACCCATCCATCTTCCTAGAAAAGCATCTCGTAATTCCTCTCTCTCTCTCTCTCTGCTCACCTCTCTCTCTCTCTCTCTCTCTCTCTCTCTCTCTCTCTCTCTCTGCTCACCTCTCTCTCTCTCTCTCTCTCTCTCTCTCTCTCTCTCTCTCTCTCTCTCTCCCTCCCCCTCTCTGCTCACCTCTCTCTCTCTCTCTCTCTCTCTCTGCTCACCTCTCTCTCTCTCTCTCTCTCTCTCTGCTCACCTCTCTCTCTCTCTCTCCCTCTCTCCCTCCCCCTCTCTGCTCACCTCTCTCTCTCTCTCTCTCTCTCTCTCTCTCTCTCTCTCTCTCTCTCTGCTCACCTCTCTCTCTCTCTCTCTCTCTGTTCACTTTAACTGGGAGTAAAATTGCCGCCGCACCATCTAAATTGCAGAACTATAACATCAACACAAGAATAATGTGCTAGTCACGAAGAAGTGCTATGAAAATGTTACATACCGGCAACAGACGGCATAAGGACGATAATCTCAAGTTAAAATCAAGGGGCAGTAGTCTCTTGGGGTTAGGAAGCTTATTAACACCTCTTCCTGACCGATTTATTTCCGAGTTTGCTCCTGTACTCTGTTGTTTCTATCTATCCATCCATCCATCCTTCTATCTATCAATCTATCCATTCATCCATCCATCCATCTATCTATCTATCTGTCTATCTATCTATCTATATATCTATCTGTCTATCTCTATCTGTTGTGTTATGCACGGTATAAGAAGCAAAAAAGAGGTTGTTAATGGGTACTTTGGCAAATAAATCGCTCAGGAAAAGGTGTTAGGGAGCTTCCTTTGCCGACGAGAATATGGACGGGAACATGATAAAACGTGTAATGTTTCTTCACTATAACATTAACACCACGTGAAATTTCGTGGAGGGGGGCACAGGGAGGGGGAGGCCGAGGATGAGATGAAGGGATGGAGGGGAGAGGTATATGAGGGAGGGGGGTGTGAGCTGGGGGCATGGAGAGTGGGGTAATTGTGAGTGAGGTGGAGGGGGGGAGAGGGAGGAGGAGGCCGAGGATGAGATGAAGGGATGAAGTCACGTGGAGAGGTATATGAAAGAGGGGGTGCGACGTGTGAGTTGGGAGCAGGGCAGTGAAATGACGGAGGACAGGGCGACATGGAGGCGATTTGTTTGTGGCTATCCCTTCAGAGATTACGGCGTCTGACAATAGATAGATAGATAGTAATTTCTTATGGCAATAGATAGATAGTAAATTCTTCCTTCACTATCTATTACATTTCTTCACTCCCCTTACTTAAAATCTACCTACCTACCTAGAGATGCATCATATTTTATACCTTTATTTACCTACCTACCTACCTACTTACCTATCAACAAGGGCATAACTTTCTCTCTCTCTCTCTCTCTCTCTCTCTCTCTCTCTCTCTCTGCATGGAAAACAACCATTTAGAGGTCGAGAAAAGACCAATAAAGGTGAGTGAGTGAGGCTGTGTGTGTATGTGTGTGTGTGTGTGTGTGTGTGTGTGTGAGAGAGAGAGAGAGAGAGAGAGAGAGAAAGCTGTCATCTGAAGCCCTCTTATACCACACCAAGCCACACCACATCATACCACACTCCACACACACACACTGCACTGCACCGCACCGTACCACACCACACCACACCACACAACTCCCCACCACAACACACCACACCACATCACCCCACTCTACACCACACCACACTACACCACACCTCACCACAACACACCACACCACAACATACATCACCACACCACACCGCACCACACTACACCACACCACACCACACCACACCACACCATACCACACTACCCCACACCACATCACACCACACCACAACAGCACACCACACCACAGAACACCACAACACACCACACCACAACAGCATACCACACCACAGAACACCACAACACATCCAAACCCACCCACCCACCCACCCACACACACACACACACACACACACACACACACACACACACACACACACACACACGCACACACACACAGAGCAGATTTGGCTTTTCCAAGAAATGAAACCCCCAAAGACTGAAAGTGGCGACAGCGAGAGGTGGCGGAGAAGCTCATCCCACTCTCTTCCCACTGGAATGTCTGTGATTGGTGGATGTTGGGGTGGGAGGTACGTGAGTGAGGTTAGGAGTCCATTTGATGACCAGTACAGGTGTATCGTCTAATCTGGAAAGACATCTTCACCTGTCTGGTGCTACTCTCTCTCTCTCTCTCTCTCTCTCTCTCTCTGAGCGAGCGAGCGAGCGAGCGAGCGAGCGAGCGAAAAAAGGAAACATAAGAGGGGTATTGATAAAGGATTTGAGGTAGAGATAAGTTTCATAATACATAAGGAAGAAGGAAGTCAAAATGAAAGGCAGCCAAGAGTGTGTGTGACCTGAGGAGGGAAGCTAATTCTCAAGGGACAATATATTCTATAGTGTGTGTGTGTGTGTGTGTGTGTGTGTGTGTGTGTGTGTGTGTGTGTGTGTGTGTGTGTGCGTGCGTGCGTGGGTGTGTTGTGTGTGCGCGTGTGTGCGCGCGCCCCTCTCTCACTATCATACTCCAGGACTTGTACACTTTGTTCCACGTCAATGAAGTCATTACCGGTATATGCAATCCCTCCACGTATCTATCTATCTATTTTTTGCTTACATTTTGTTGTTGTGTGTTTGGAGAGAGAGAGAGAGAGCAACATAGGGAAGAAAGGGTTAAGGAGTGGCAAGTATGGACAGGTGGATCTTGTGACCTGTGATTCCCTTCAGCCCTCCATGACAATCCCCAGGGACGTGAGCGCAGTGTGAGCCTCAGAGAATGTTTGCCTTTGTTTCCTCTGTATTTTGCATCTTGACTCTTCACCTCACCTTCCAGCTGCTTTGTCTGCTTGTCCGACGGAATGCATTGCTTTTGGCTTGAGATGTATATTGTATGGCCATTCTAATGCTTTATTCTAAAATATCAACTTAGCAGACCTGCGTTCAATCGATCAAAAAAAAAAAAATCTTGACACAGGTGAACAATGTTTTCACAATGAGCGATGCTCCTGTTGGTGTTGGTTTAAGCCAGTTTATTCTCTCTCTCTCTCTCTCTCTCTCTCTCTCTCTCTCTCTCTCTGTACTGTATATATATATATATATATATATATATATATATATATATATGATGCATTTATATACTGTATGTATAAATGTCTGAATGCATGCATGTGCGCCCTCCGGAGCGACGGCGTAGGGGTTGTGTGTGTGTTGTGTGTGTGTGTGTGTGTGTGTGACTCTATAGAAACCGTACTCTCCCTACATACCAGTCTCCTCCCAACAGTGTTTTTCCCTCCTCCTTACCGATTTATTCTCCAAACGACTCATTACTATCCCCTGGTTGGCTTCCTATGTCTTCATATCGTCATCGATTGCATGAGTAGAATATAGTAACGGAGCAGAAGCAGAAATAAATCGGTCAGGAAGAGGTGTTAGGAAGCTTCCTAACAGTAAAATACCCCCGCTAATACCAATACACCGGTCCTGTATGAGACAGCCCTAGCGTGGTACCTTATAAATGAAATTGATACAGTATTATAGATGTAACTTTTCCTTTTCAGTCTTTCCTATGAAATTTCCATATCAGTTATTCCATGCTACTTGGTGGTTTTTCTCACTTTTTCCTGCCAGTTTTAACTGGAGGGTTTGGAGGCGGGGTGAACCTTCTTGCTTTACTATCTTTACCCTTCAGCATGTAGAGTTAGATCTCGTAGTCATATTCTATTCTGTAACAAACAGCCTCGAAAGGACGATAAGGTCTGTTGCTGTTTGCTTTCCTTTGTACTCCTTTGTGTATTCAGTATGGACGGTGGGTCTTAGTGCCAAGGTGGAGACATGTGGAGATGTATGATATGAAGGAGAGAGAGAGAGAGAGAGAGAGAGAGAGAGAGAGAGAGAGAGAGAGAGAGAGAGGGGGAGGAGACAATCACAATGCTAAAAGATGGAATGACAAGACAGAAATAATGAGAGAGAGAGAGAGAGAGAGAGAGAGAGAGAGAGAGAGAGAGAGAGAGAGAGAGAGAGAGAGAGAGAGAGTTTTCTTTCTCGTTTTCCTCTCCAAAAAACGAGGCTATAAATGTGCAGAATCTCTCTCTCTCTCTCTCTCTCTCTCTCTCTCTCTCTCTCTCTCTCTCTCAGAGTTGTTGGTAGGAAGTTGTGCTGGAGATTAACATAAGAGAGGATAACTGCAGTAGGCCGGTTGGCCCATGCTAGGCAGCTCCTAGAAGAGTAACTGAACTACTAGAATGAGATAAGGGTAGCAAAGAAGAAGGCTCTCCCCCGCCCTCCAAACCCTCCAGCCGAAGCCGGCAGGAAAAAGAAAGAACATAACGCAGTATAGAAAAACTGGCGTGGACTGTTTATAGGAAAGTGTAACCTGAAAAGAGAAAAGAATGAATTAGTACTGGTTATGAGATTTTTTTTCTATATCCACCCCTTATTTGTCATATGCTCATCTAGCCTATGCTTGAAACTCTCAGTGGAAGAAGCAGCAACTACTTTACTAGGTAGCTTATTCCATTCATCTACTACTCTATTGCAAAACCAGTCTCTACCCTGTTCTTAACTATAACGGAATTTTTCCAGTTTGAAACCATTACTTCTAGTTCTATCCTGTATGCTCACTTTAAGTTCTGTACCTTGCTAATATCTCCTTTACTTATTCCCTTCCTCCACTTAAACACCTCAGTTAAGTCTCCCATTACTCTACGTCTTCCTAGTCGGTGCAGATTTAGTCTTTTTAGTCTGTCTTCATGTGACAGGTTCCGAACATCATGTATCATTTTTGTCATTATTCTCTGTACGTTTTCAAGCAACTTTATATCCATTCAATAGTACGGACACCAAAATTGCATGGCGTGGTCTAAATGTGGCCTCAACCTAGGCTGAGGTCTTACTAACCATAACTCCTAGATCTCTCTCGCATTCCGATTTACTAATTACTTTGTTATCTAAGTTGTATGTAGTATCTCCCATGGTCTTGTCTACGTTCAGTACTGTACAGTTTTCAAAATCTGACAGTCTGAAATTACCCACAAAATCTGTAAAAGTGGCACCACTGGATTGTCTAGCCCAACGTGAGTCGTCATCGCCGCGCGAGGGCAGCACATACAAGGTTGACTCCACGCTGCTTGCCTGTCACCATCACGCGAGGCTGATGCAGTGACATGGAAGAGGCTCTCTCTCTCTCTCTCTTCTTTAATTTATTGGTGGTGCAGTTAGTGGTGTGGGGAGGTAAACAGGTTGCCAGCCAATATGCTAAGTGGATAAGTGGAAGGCAGACGGTACTTTTGGTGAAGGGGGAGAGGGGGAAGGGGGACGGGGAGAGGGGGAGAGAGGCCGTAAGGCCAGTTGCAAGTAATGGTGTGTGTGTGTGTGCGCGTGTGTGTGTAATTCACCGGGTCGGTCAGGATCACTTGATGATCGTGATCGTCAGCTTTTACCCTCCCGGAAGGGAGCTGAGAGCTCATATAGTCCGATCTAAGGGCAAGGCTGTGACCACACACGCACACACCAGTCCCCTTGCTCAAGGGGGACAGTAACCACCCACTTCGTCAGTGAAACTTTTCGCAACGTGTGTGTGTGTGTGTGTGTGTGTAAACTTAACCCATTAGCTGTGGTGGCTTCTCTTCAGTTAACATAAAATCGCTTACTGTATGCTGAAGTATATATACATATATATTTATTTTCTGGTCACAGCGTTCATCTAGCACGTCATATACTGTTCCGTTCTGCCGAGTTGCTCTTAGCTGAACGTATCGATGTAACGTTAGCCAAAACAAAATACCGTCTTTGTAACTAATTCGCATCTTACAGTTTCGATATCTAATCTCATTGTTCGTACATCACGATACTTTAGGCAGACAAGAAAATAATCTACCGAAATAGAAAACGCTAGTTACATGGATAACTGATATATTTTTCGTTCCTGGACTAGGCACATTTTACCCCTCTCCTATTCTGTCCTACTTTAGCCTAAACCAACCCATCCTAACCTACTTTTCTCTGTCCTACACTACCCTACCCCAACCTACCCTGCCCTAGCGTTCCCTACCCTATCCTACCGCTGAGGTCTCCTGTAGGGATACTCGTTCTTCGCTTTTTGCCAGGCTTAGGGAGGTGGAGGAGATTAAGGTGTTGGACATCCGTTCTGGGGGCGGAGAGACTTACAACATCCCTTTGTCTTGTTGTAAACTTTGGTCTACCCTTTCCCTGTCATGACACTTCTCCGGAGTCGATAATATTCCCCATGCAGTGCTGAGGTACCTGGATGATGAAGCAGTGTTTTTTTTTTTTTTTTTTTTTTTTTTTAAGGAAGGGGGGGAAGGAAGGTTGTGGGGAGGGGAAGGGAAAGTGGGAAAGGAGGAAGGAAGGAGGAGTGGAAAGATGGTGTGCTGGCCACCTTGTTTTTTTTTTAATGGTTTGTTTGTTTAATGGTTTGTTTGTTTATTTATTTATTTATTTAGTTGTTTATTTGTTTAATAATTTTATTTATATTTTTATTTGTTGTATTTATTAATTTTGTTTTATTTATTTGTTTGTATAACTAGCTAGCTAGCTAAATGTTTCGTTGTTTTTTGTGGTTGATGTCGGGTGGTTTGTTGGCGACTAACAACAGTATTGCAGTCTTTTGTGGACACTTCTCAGTGTTTGTTGGTAGATGCGGGTACTGTTTGGGTAACTGGTTTGAGTTCATTTCGTTGCCGTAGAGTTTCATAGGGAGTGTATGGGATGTGGGTCGTTGTGAGATGCGGGACTCGCTAGCGGGAGTTAGGTCGGGCTGGGATTGTAGTTCTGGTGGGAGTTTTAGTAGATGGGGACAGGGTCTGGGTTTTCTGCTATGGTTTTTAGGCTGCTTGGGAACCATTTGTGTAAGATGAGGTTCCTTTCCTCAGTGATGTTTTTTAAGGTGTTGTACGTTTCGTTATCAAATTCTTCGATTTTTCCCCATATTTTTTTTGGCTTGATTGAGTCCTTTAATATTCAAGGGTTTGGTTTTGGTGATTGTATGTATTTGTTCTGTAGTTAAGGTGTAGGGGTAGTGTTGGTTGGTTGCAAATCAGAGAGCCTTATTTTGGATTGTTTGTAGTTTCCTTAGTTGAGTGTGGCTGAAGGTGTGTGTAGGGATGGGTGGATATTCGAGGATGGGAAGAACAAGTGCTTTGACTAGGTGGGTTTTAATTTTTATTGGCATGTCTTTGAATCTGTATAATCGACTGAGTGCTCCAGTGGCTTTTTGTCTCCTGTCATTTGTGCTAGCGAGGTAGCCTGTTGAGTTGATCTTGAAACCTAGTATTTTCCCTTCCTGCTTAAATTCAAATAATTCGTCATTAATTATTAGTGGCTCTTTTCTTTTGTTTGCTAGTTGAATTACTGAAAATTTATTAATGTTTGTTCGTATTTTCCAGTGATTTTCATAATCGTTTATTTTCTCAGCTTCTTGTTTGGTTCTGGAATTCATAACGTTCCTTGATGGGCCTGGGTAGTTTACGATCTGGGTAATATCGTCGGCATAACTGATATTTATGCCGTGTGTTGCTTGAGGGGTGTTACTTGTGAAGATGGTGAAAAGAGTTGGGGACAAGACACTTCCCTGGGGGACACCACAACCCAGGGCAAAGCTGGCACCAGTGTAATTATTTATCTTAATATTGGCTTTCCTATAATCTAAAAAATCCCATAGGATTTTCTCAGTTATTGTAGGGAGGTTAAGGTGGAGGAGTTTGTGTTTAAGACCGAGGTGCCACACCTTGTCGAAGGCTTTCGTGATGTCCCTGAGGACCACGTGACACTGACCCTTGTTGGCTTTGTTTATTGCAATATGCTCTGTTGCGACGGCGATAGCATGTGTGGTGCCTCTGTGGAATCGGAACCCGAATTGGTTTGTGTTGTATAAGTCATTGCTTTCTAGGTGTATTCTTAGTCTATTGTTAATTATTCGTTCTAGGATTTTTCCAGGGACTTCTAATAGAGATATTGGTCTGTGGTTTTCTACTAGATGAGGATTTTTATTCTTTTTAGGGATTAACTTTATTGTTGCTTCTTTAAACTTGTCTGGGAAATATCCAGCTGAGATGGTTGCATTAAATATGTGTCTCAGAGTTTCTTTGGCTATGCTGGGGAGGTTGGATAGAATAGTTTTGTTGACTCCGGTTTCTCCTGGGCAGGTTTTTCTCATGTTTTTTATGATGGCAGTAATTTCTCCTTCCGTGATGGGGGAGGTAAAGATTGTGTCAGAATCTAGTCTGGCTGGGTCTGCTGAATGATATGGAGTGAGTCTGTCGTGGTTGTTGATTAGATATTCTCATACGTTGTTTTCGTGTGTTTGGTCGTTTTGTTCTTCGTCCTGTTCTTGAAAAATGGATTCCCAGTGTGATCTGTGGGTGTTTTCTTTTTCTGAGGGGGAGTGTTTTCTTTCTCCGTGGGGGTCAAGTATGTAGTGTGGGTCGGGGTTAGAGTAGCCTGAGAGAGTTTTTATTTTTCGCCAGAAGATGGTGGGGCCGTTGTATGAGTTGGCGGTGTTGGTAATGATGCTGGCCCAGTGTGTGTTATGTTCTGTCAATAAGGATGTGTGCAGCTGAGTTTGGAGCCCTTTGTATTGTGTGAAGTGTGCTCTTGTCCAGCCGTGTGTTTGGGAGTGTGATCTAAGTGCATTGTATTGTTGGATGAGAATCTGTGTGTCTCTGCTGTGTTTTGGATGTGTTATTGTTCTGTAAGAAGTTGTGGGGATGTTGTTATTGATTGCACATTTGATTGAGGAGTACCAACTCTCGAGGGACTGATCTATGTCTTCGAGTGTGCCTTCTTCAGGGTTAGGGAAGTTTGTAAAAGCTGTACATAATTCTTGTTTGAAATCTTCCCAGTTGGCCAAGGAGAAATTGGGTCTGGGTGGAGTGGGGACAAGTATTGGGGCAGAGGAGATTGTAGCAATGATAGGGGTGTGGTCGCTGGTAGTGAGAGGCCCAGGGCAGAAGTAGATGTTGTGATGTGCATTCATGTTACTTAATGCTATGTGTGGGGTGGTGGTGGAGTTGTGGGAATAGTATGTGGGGAAATGGGGTCCTATAAATCTTATTGTGGTGTCAGAGATTAGTCTGGCTAGTTGTCTCCCGAGGATGTTCGAGTTCCTATTACCCAGGAGATGGTGTCTGGCGTTGAGATCTCCTATAAGATATACAGGAGTGTTCCTTCTGAATAGGTTTATGAAATCCGGGGTTGGGAGGTATGGTCGGCTAGGAGGGAGGTATGCTGTGGCAATGATGATTTTGCCCGTGTGTGTTTGGATTTCTGCAGTGTCCTTCCTCCTGAGTCTTATAAATAGAATTTGGAGAGATTCGTCCACTCCTGCTTCTTGGCGGGGGGCTGTTGTCCTACCGTTTCACAAGCCAGGTATTGCAGGTCACCATCTTGGTTTGCGTGGTAGGTTGCCTTTACTGATTATGGAATTTTTCCGTATTGGTGCCACCTTGTTTCCCTCATATCCTCAAGAGGAGGGAGTGCCTCAAACTAGTGTCCTTAGTGTCACCGTCTTTGCTAAAGTTCAGGAAGAGTTTGTTGGCTTTGTTCCGGAGGGAGTGTCTGCCTCGCCATATCCTCGCTATCCACATCCGTTTGGGTACAGGGTGAAGGCTGCCATGGGGGATGTGGATGTTCCAACCTTTCTTGTTTGTCCTGTGCGTGTACCAAGGATGGCTCCCTGGTTCCTCTCAGGGGTGCAACTGTGTGTTTACTTTCCTGAGAGAGGGGCCTTTCTTTCCTCACAGGCGGCTCTTTGCTATTTTTTTAGAACATGCTTCCTCTCACAGTGTCTCGATTCTCGTATGTACTGATGGATTGAAATCCCGTGAGGGGACAGGCTTGGGTGTTATATTTCCCGATTTCATTCGTGGTAGTAGTCTTCCCCCCATCGTATCTACTTTTATCGCAGAACTTACTGCTATTTTACTCGCAGTCAAATTGATATTTAGCTTCCCTCCTGTTTGTTATACAGTTTTTAGCGACTCTGCCGATCTCCATTTTGTGTTTTCCCGTCCAATCCTCTTTTGTTGTCTACAGTGTTTTAGAATGGCTGTGCTTGCTAGGGACTGCTTTGTGGTTTTGTACCATTGTGGGCAATGAGCATGCTGACGCTCTGGCAAAGGCTGCTGCCTCTCGCCCATCCTCACCTCTCCCCTGCCTCGCTCAGTGATATTCATCTAACCACTCACTGTTTGCTCCCACTGGCAGAGTAGGTGGGATGCGGTGGGGGCCAACAAAATGTGTGATATTTGTGAGTAAACGGGCCCCTTCATTTGCCGAGGTCTGAATGCAGGTGGGAGACGGCTTTATGCTGGCTCCGAATGGGCCCTTCCTGGTTCTCTCATTGATTTTTAATGGAGGACTCTCCCCCTACTTTCTGTGTGGAATGCTTCGTCCCCCTACTTTCTGTGTGGAATGCTTCGTCCCCCTGACTCTTCGGCTTTTGCTGATGGTGTCCACTGTTGGGGAATTGCGCCATCGTTACCTCTCTGAGCACCGGGCAGGAGAGGGATAGTAGTCTTCTGTTGGTACTTGGAGAGGATGCTTGTTGTGGTGGAGGGGGAAACCTTTGTTTGGTGTAGGCAGCTGCACTACCGTGTAAAATTTAGTATACAGTGGTTTTAGTGTTCTTAGTGTTTTAGTGTTTTTCTTGTTTTAATTATGAATTGTATTGTGTGTGTGTGTGTGTGTGTGTGTGTGTGTGTGTGTGTGTGTGTGTGTGTGTGTGTATTTCATCTTTTCGAGTGCTTTTATTCTCGTTGTCGTCCGGCGGCATATGACCCTGGTTGTTGTATCGCCAGATTTTATTGTATATACTTATTCAGTTCAATTTACCCTACCCTACTCTTCTCAACCCTACACTATCCTACCTCAGCCTACCCTACCCTACTCTGCCATTGCCGACCCAACTCTACCCTACTTTAACCTACCCTCCCCTGTACAGCCCTTTCACCACTACATTACTTTTCCTGTTTTCTTCTCTCTACCTTCGGATGATTTTCTTCACCTCTACAGTAGAGAGAAATTTCGAACTGGAAGGGTTAAATACTGCCATCATCAACCCCATCTCTATCAGGGGATCTCCTAAGCTGAATAAAATCATGCGGTCAGCTAGGACAATGTAAATAAGTTGTTCTCGGCTTGAAAGATTAAATGATTCTGTCCCGTCATCCTAAGAGGGTTTTCTGAAGCTGTAGGATATCGTCAGAAGCTAACAAAGAGTAAAAGTGACATCCGCAAACCGAGAGCTCTGCGTCCAGCGCTCCGCGGTTCAAGTCCCAGAGGTGGACAGATGTTTTGACGTGTAGACGTTACCAGGGCGTAGCTTGGTGGCCTACCCTTTAATATTCTGGACTGATGGTGGTCTAGCCTCGTGCCCCTGCGCTCCACCTCATAAAAGAAATAAAATAAAAAGGAAAGCCAAGGGTCATGAATGAACTAAAGGACTGAACTAAGCGGAGAAGAACAAAAATCGTAGAGAAGATCGCCCCAAATTTGATGAGACAGTGTAGTATAACTGAGTGAAATAGGCGTTGGATATGACGGAACTAAACGGCAGTTATACCCACCACTCTTCTGTACCCTACACTACCCTGATTCAGCCTACCCTACCCTACCGAGCCCTACACTACCCTACCCAGCCCCACCCTACCCAGTCCACCACCACCCAGCCCTATCTTACCCTGCCATAACCTATCCTACCCTCCCAAACGCAACTCGACCCATCCCTACCCCATACTGCCAAAACCAACCCAACCTTACCCCAACCTGTCAAGACCGACACAATCCTACCCCACCCTGCCAAAACCAACCCAGTCCTACTCCACCCTGCCAAACCCGACCAATCCTTTCCCACCCTGCCAAAAACCGACCCAATCTTACCCCACCCTGTCAAAACCGACCCCATCCTACTTCACCCAGCCAAAACCGACCCAATCCTACCCTACCCTGCCATAACCGACCCATCCCTACCCTACTCTGCCAAAACCAACCCAATTCTACCCCACCTTGCCAAATGCGACCCAATCCTTGCCCACCCCGCCAAAACCGACCCACACCTACCCTACCCTGTCCAAACCTACCCAATCCTACCTCACACTTCCAAAACCGACCCAATCCTACCCCACCCTGCCAAAACCGTTCCAATCCTACCCCACCCTGCCAAAACCGTTCCAATCCTACCCCACTCTACCAAAACCAAGCAAACCCTACAAAACCAACTCAATTCTACTCCACTCTGCCAAAACTGACCTAATCATACCCCACCCTGCCAAAACCGACCCAATCCTGCCCCACCCTGCCAAAACCAACCGAAACCTAACCTATACTTTGCCAAAACCGACCCAACCCTTCCCCACCCTGACAAAACCGACCCATACCTATCCCAACCAGCCAAAACTGAGCCATTCCTATCCCACTCTGCCAACTCTGACCCAATCCTACCCCACCCTGCCAAAACCGACACATCTCTACCCCACCCTGCCAAGACCGACCCATCCCTACCCCACCCTTCCCAAACCGACCCAATCCTACCCCACCCTGCCAAAGCCGACCCGATCTTACCCTACCCTGCCATATCCGACCCAGTCCTACCGCACCCTGCCAAGACCGACCCGTCCCTACCCCACCCTGCCAAGACCGACCCGTCCCTACCCCACCCTGCCAAGACCGACCCGTCCCTTCCCCACCCTGCCAAGACCGACCCATCCCTACCCCACCCTGCCAAGACCGACCCGTCCCTTCCCCACCCTGCCAAAACCGACCCATCCCTACCCCACCCTGCCATAACCGACCCAATCCTACCCCACCCTGCAAAAACCATCCACGTCCTACCCCACCCTGCCAAAACTATCCCAGTCCTACCTCACCCTGCCAAAACCGACCCAACCCTACCCCACCCTGGCATAACCGACCCAACCCTACCCTGCCCTAACCAAACCAATCTTATCTAACTCATTTTTCACTCTAACACTTTCTTCAGTTTTCTTCATTCTTTCTCCAGACGATTTTCTTCAGCTCTGGAGAGGAATTTTCAATTTGAGGGGTTAGATACAGCCAGCATCAACCCCTTCTCTGTCAGGGGATCTCCTAAGTTGAATAAAATCGTGCGGTCAGCTAGGACAAAGTAAATAAGTCGTTCTTGGTCTGAAGGGTTACATGATTCTGTCCCGTCATCCTAAGAGGGTTTTCTGAAGCTGTAGGATATCGTCAGAAGCTAGCAAAGAGTAAAAGTGACATCCGCAGACCGGGAGCTCCGCGTCCATCGCTCTGCAGTTCAAGTCCCAGAGGTGGACAGATGTTTTGACGTGTAGACGTTACCAGGGCGTAGTTTGGTGGCCTACCCTTAAATATTCTGGACTTATGGTGGTCAAGCCTCGTGCACCTGCGCTCCACCACATAAAAAAAAAAATAAAAAGGAAAAGGAAAGCCAAGGGTCATGAATGAACTAAAGGACTGAACTAAGCGGGGAAGAACAAAAATCGTAGAGAAGATCGCCCCAAATTTGATGAGACACTGTAGTATAACTGAGTGAAATAGGCGTTGGCTATGACGGAATTATTATGATTTGTAATTATAATATGGAGTCTTAACACCCTGTCCAAACCGACCCAATCCTACCTCACCCTGCAAAAACCGACCCAATCGTACCCCACCCTGCCAATACCAACCCACTCAAACCCCACTCTGCCAAAGCCGACCAAATCCTAACCCACGCTGCCAAAACCAACCAAAACCTATTCTATACTCTGTCATAACCGACACAATCCTACCTCACCCTGACAAAATTGGCCCAGTCCTACCCCACCCTGCCAAAACCGACCCAACCCTACCCCACCCTGCCAAAACCGATCCAACCCTACCCCACCCTGCCAAAACCGATCCAACCCTACCCCACCCTGCCAAAACCGACCCAATCCTACCCCACCCTGCCAAAAAAGACTCAATCCTGCCCCACCCGGCCAAAACCGACCCAACGCTACCACACCCTGCCAAAACCGAACCATTCCTACCACACCCTGCCAAAAACCGACCCAACCTTACCCCACCCTGCCCTTAAAAACTCAATCCTACCCCACCCGGCCAAAACCTACCCAACGCTACCCCACCCTGCCAAAACCGAACCATTCCTACCACACCCTGCCAAAACCGAACCATTCCTACCCCACCCTGCCAAAACCGGCCCAATCCTACGCCGCCCTGCCAAAACTAACCCAACCCTACCCCACCCGGCTATAACCGACCCAACGCTACCCCACCCTGCCACAACCGTCCCATCCCTACCCTACCTTAACCAAACCAGTCTTACCTAACTCATTGTCCGCACTAACACTTTTTTCCATTTTCATCTTTCTTCCTCCAGACGAGTTTCTTCAACTCTGGAGAGAGATTTCGTACTGGAGGGGTTAGATACAGTCACCATCAACCCCTTCACTACGAGGGGATCTCCTAAGCTGAATAAAATCGTCCAGTTACCTAGAACAAAGTAACTAAGTCATTCTCTGTCTGAAGGGGTTATTGTGTCTGTCCCATCATCCCGAGAGGGTTTCTTTAAGCTCCAGGAAATCGTCAAAGGTAGCAAAGTGTAAACATGACGTCAGCACTTGTTCTAGGCGCCACAGATCGAGTCCCGGAGGTGAACAAAGGTTTTTATATCATATAGACGTTTTATATTTTATATTTTGCAACTTTCAGAGGCATTTACTCAGCTTTAGGAGTCTTATGGATAGGCTCAATCAAACGTATCGAACCTCCCATGTTAGAAAAAATAGCTTACAGAAATGCGTCCTCGTACTGAAGGGGTGGAATGGACAGCTCGAGTGACTAAGATATTGAATTATGTATATGACTGGTTTTGTTGTTATTTCTATTATTATTATTATTATTATTATTTCAGGCAAATGTCCCAGGCATCTAGACTGGCTGACTAGCGAATATTATTAAGTCTCCCGTGGCTCCGTGCTCCTTCCACTCAAGAGCCTGCACTTCACGCATTCCACGCACAAGATGGCGCCACCGCTGCATTCCTGCGAAGACGAGAGGTCAAGAGGACGACACTTGCTTTTTGTTTGTTTGTTTACTGTAATTGTTTAAAGTTGTGATCCCTCCAACTTGAATGCTCAGTTGTAACTATAGATAACTAGAATACGATGCTAGTCACGAAGAAGGGCTATGAATAGATACAGAGCTCGTAATATTGGCTGGATGAATCACTCTTGCGTGATAATCAAAGACGGTGAATAAAACCCACACTTGTAGACGAAGAATATAATTACCAAATAGTTTCGGTGGACACTGCCACCATCTTCAGTGGTCAAGATAGTGAGAGGGAGTGACATACTGATTATACAAGGGTTCCTTTTTATGCGTGTGTGTGTGGAAGGGTGGGGTAAAGGTGAGGTGGGGTGGGGTAGATTGTAAGCGGGGATTAACCCAAAGGGGATTTTGGGGGGGACATTACCGGACAGGTCAGGTGTAATTCCTATCTGACCTTACCTGTGTCGTAGCAGGAAGGGAGTTCCTGACCTGACCTGTCCGGTAATGTCCCCCCCAAAATCCCACTTGGGTTAATCCCCGCTTACAATCTACCCCACCCCACCTCACCTTTACCCCATCCTTTCACACACACACAGGCATAAAAAGGAACCCTTGTAGTGTCAGTATGTCACTCCCTCTCACTATCTTGACCACTGAAGATGGTGGCAGTGTCCACCGAAACTGTTTGGTAATTATATTCTTCGTCTACAAGTGTGGGTTTTATTCACCGGCTCGTAGTATTTTTTTCTTTTAACTAAGATACATGAAATAAGCTGCAAAAATACGAAAATACGAGCTTACTTAATGTAAATGAATTATGGTACGTTCAATATGGAGGGAAGGCATTTTGTATTTTGTTTGTGATGTTATAGTGTCTTTCAGGATCCTAGGATCCTCTCTCGGCTGAACCAAATTGTCTGGCGTCAGCTGGAACATGATGCTAGAGTTATGTCGGTCGTGAGGGGGTTAATGGTGACGGTATTGACACTGTCAGACTCCTATGACTCACTCAGTCGAATAAAATCGTCTGAGTCAGCTGAAATGGGGTACTAGAGTTGTCCCAAGCACCAGAGGGTTAAGAATCTTAATCCCCTGAGTGATGCTTGTCCCGAGCAACACTCAGTGGTCAAGATAGTGAGAGGGAGTGACATACTGATTATACAAGGGTTCCTTTTTATGCGTGTGTGTGTGGAAGGGTGGGGTAAAGGTGAGGTGGGGTGGGGTAGATTGTAAGCGGGGATTAGCCCAAGGGGGATTTTGGGGGGGACATTACCGGACAGGTCAGGTGTAATTCCTATCTGACCTTACCTGTGTCGTAGCAGGAAGAGTCTCTTCCTGCTACGACACAGGTAAGGTCAGATAGGAATTACACCTGACCTGTCCGGTAATGTCCCCCCCAAAATCCCCCTTGGGTTAATCCCCGCTTACAATCTACCCCACCCCACCTCACCTTTACCCCACCCTTCCAAACACACACGCATAAAAAGGAACCCTTGAATGGTCAGTATGTCACTCCCTCTCACTAAGATTCTTAACCCTCTGGTGCTTGGGACAACTCTAGTATTCCATTCCAGCTGACAGACGATTTTGTTCGGCTGAGTGAGTCATAGGAGCCTGACAGTTACTACACTGTCACCATTAACCCCCGCATGACCGGCATAACTCTGGTATATCATGTTCCAGCTGACGCCAGACAATTTGGTTCAGCCGAGTGGGTCTGGGGCCTGGGGGGCACTAAATGAAAATATCCAAAAAATATTAAAGGGGGGGCTATATCAATTCTGCCACAGGAGGTATACCAAAATTGGACTTTTTAATAAAACCCCCTCCTCTCTCACTCCCTGTGTTTTGTATATGTCTGTCCCACCCTCTGTGTGTGTGTCTACTGTGTGAAGGTGGTTGTGTACGTGTCTTGTGTGTGTGGTGTGTCTACTGTGTGAAGGTGGTTGTGTACGTGTCTTGTGTGTGTGGTGTGTCTACTGTGTGAAGGTGGCTGTGTACGTGTCTTGTGTGTGTGGTGTGTCTACTGTGTGAAGGTGGCTGTGTACGTGTCTTGTGTGTGTGGTGTGTCTACTGTGTGAAGGTGGCTGTGTACGTGTCTTGTGTGTATGTATGTAGTAGTGTGTGTGTGTGCGCGTCTTGATGTGTGTATGTATGTAGCAGTGTGTTTGTATGTAGTAGTGTGTGTAAGCTGAAGTGTAAGTATGGGGCCTTGTGGTTTTAAGGAAAGCCTGCTACGCAAACTTCCCTCAGCCACATTTTAAAGAAACCTCTATCACACCGGGACTTGAACCCGGGTCTTCCTGATCAGCAGGCCAGCACCATGATGACTATGCTACCGCGGCCCCGAAAGTATACCAGCTAAAACTTCTACTGTATTTTATTTCTTTACATGTTACAAAAAATGGGAAATTGAACAACATGCACAGACTAAACTAAATTGTCATGTACCTATTAATGTCGCTTTAGGAGGAGATATTTCGAAATTTCCTGAGCTACTTGGAATACCTAAGCCTGCAGTTTAATGCTAATCATGAACAAGTGCTATGGAAAGAATATAGAGCAGTTGCTACTTATATAAAGGGAGAAAGTAAAAACTGCAACTTAGACTGCTATCCAACGGCAGGACTTAAACGATTAACCATATATTACATAAACTTAACACACTGAGTGACACAGAAACTAAACATATGATACAAATTCTTTAATGAAACTTATAATGAGAGTACAAATGACAAAATATACACTGCACAGGAAGACAGTACAGTACTCAGTCATACCTTCTGTGAGAACTGAGAATGAAAGCCTATCTGTTGTACCGGTTTATAAACGGAAGAGATGAATCGCTAAATTTGATCCACAGTAAAAAAAAAAAATAATAATAATAATGAATACATAAAACAATAAAGACAAACCATATAGACTACATCTCCACCCTAAACTGACAAAAACCTGGCATCTCTCCACCTTGAATGCTGAGCTGTTTCTAGAGATAAAGACTAGATTATCATGCAAATCACAATGAAGATCTATGGGGAGGATGCAAAACCATAATACTGTCTTATTCTGCCACTTAGATACAGGAACTAAGCAGCAGAAGGACTAAAATTTGTCAAGGTGAGCCAACTACAATGACACAGATGAAGTCTGAGATTATATAATGTGTAATCATGAACTGATTGCATCATTCAGTAAAGATTACAAAAGGAAAAGCTATCAAATCTGAAAGTGTAAGTACTATACAAGATATGATTAACCTTGTACATCCATATTCTGAGATATGCTTCCTATATCATAGCCTACACACAAATTCATCCCCCTCAACAGTAATGGTATATTCCTGCTGTCTCCTGACTTCCAATCAACTTATGAAACCTCTCTCCTAATTACAGTACAGTAATATGTTAATGAAGGCTGCTAGTAATTACCTTCAGTATGATAATTCTTATTTAAAGGTAGCAGCAATGGCTAATGAAGGATGTAAGGTATGCAGTCCTTCCAGTTCAATATACTATATCCCCAGTCAGGCTTTATCCAGTGTCTCTCCTACACATGTTAATACCTTCAGTCTTCACTAGTTTAACTCACAGAGCAGTTTTTTTTTTTTTTTTTTTTTAATGCCATCTCATGATTATATTTAGCTTTGTATAGACTTCTGGAAGTGTAGGGGTTAGGCACAGCCTCACTGAACTCCTGCAATAGCAGAGACTTTGCATAAGTTGAATAAAATTGCCTTCTGGCACTATGAATAAACTGAAAAGGGCATCACAGGGATTGCAAGAGTTAAAGGGACTCGCGGAGTTTATATCCCCGATGTAAACAAACTACCCATTAGTTTTTACACACATCCCCTCATTTTTTCCAGCCAATTAACCTACTATGCCTGCCCATGTACAGGATCACATTCGACCTTTAAACCTAAACAGTTGGTGTGAATATCAGGGGATTTAAGTAGCATTGCTTACTCCAGTTTAAAGGGACATCTTGGTCACCTGGAGATACACACCGCCGTATATCATCCTTATAGCTAATAATTACAACTTACATCAGCCGACTACACCTCTCGATAATGACAGCAAACACTGATAAACACAGGGGCATAAGAATTACCATAATAAGAAGTAGACTAACACCGTAAAGAATAAAATCTTCACTCATCTCCAGCATCTCTCAACGTTGCTCCCACAATGCACCAGTGACGTCACACTTCAAATTAAACATTTACTTATTAACATAGAGAACATAGAGGATGGAAGTAATGCGAGTATAAGTGGCTGGGGAATGGCTGGGAGAAGGAGAGAGGTGAGAAGACAGGAAGAAATCAGTAGGATAGAAGTTGTGGAAGCAATGAAGAAAGTTAAATCGGGGAAAGCCCCAGGAATTGATGGAGTGTGTGGTGAAATGCTGAACCATGGGGGAGAGATAGTAGTAGAATGGATGTGGAAGATGTGCAGATTGGCCTGCGAGGAAGGTAGAGTCCCAGAGGATTGGAAGTCAGGTATAATTATTCCCTTGTACAAAGGAAAAGGGGAAAAAGAAGTGTGTGGTAATCATAGGGGCATCTGTCTTCTTAGTATAATAGGAAAAGTGTATGGTAGGATACTTATTGACAGAGTTAGAGAAAGAACAGAGAAATTAGTTGGAGAAGAACAGGAGGCTTTAGGAAGGGAAGAGGTTGTGTAGATCAGATATTCATTCTTAGATCTTTAGTGGAAAAGTTTCTAGAGAAGGGAAAGAAGTTGTATGCGGCTTTCATGGATTTGGAGAAAGCACATGACAGGGTGGATAGACAAGGATTGTGGAAAGTGTTAAGAATATATGAAGTAGATGGGAAGTTGTTGAATGCTGTGAAGAGTATGTACGATGGTGCAAAGGCTGCAGTGCGTGTGGATGGTGAACTAAGTGAATTTTTCTCTTTGAAGGTTGGGTTGAAACAGGGATGTGTCATGTCTCCATGGTTGTTCAATCTGTACATGGATGGGGTAATAAAAGAGGTACAAGGTAGGGTAGTGGATGTTGGAGTGGCCCTGGTGAGAGAGGATAGTGTTTGGAAACTCCCTGTACTGTTGTTTGCAGATGATACTGTGTTGTTGAGTGAAGACGAAGGGGAGCTGCAAGGCTTGGTGGATGAGTTTGGGAGAGTGTGTAAGAAACGGAATCTAAAGGTGAATGTAGCGAAGAGTAAAGTGATGGTCTCTGAGAGAGGTGAAGTCAGTGAATGGACAGCGAGGTTGGATGGTGAGGAATTGGAAAATGTGAGTACGTTTAAGTACTTGGGTAGTGTGATGAGTAAGGATGGAGGTTTGGAGGGTGAAGTGCTTGAAAGGGTACAGCAGGGAAGAAAGGATGCTGGTTCTTTGAAAGCAGTGATAAGAAACAGGGAAGTGAGCATGGAAGTGAAAAAGTTACTACATGACAGTATTGTGATACCAACTCTAACGTACGGAAGTGAAGCTTGGACGTTGTTGGAAGGACATAGGTCAAGAGTGAGAGCAGTGGAAATGAGTTATTTAAGAGGAGCCTGTGGAGTCACATGGAGAGACAGGCTGACGAATGAGGATATAAAGGAGCGTTGTGGTGTGGATGTGATAGGAAGCGTTATGAGGAACACACTGAGGTGGTTTGGCCATGTGGAGATAATGGAGGGTGAAAGACTGACGAAGAGAGTGTATGTGAGTGAGGTGGAGGGGGGAAGAGGGAGGGAGAGGCCGAGAATGAGATGGAGGGATGGGGTGGAGAGGTATATGAGAGAGGGGGTGTGAGTTGGGAGCAGGGCAGTGAAATGGCGGGGGACAGGGCGACTTGGAGGCGATTTGTTTGTGGCCACCCCAAACGGGATTGAGGCGTCTGGCAATAGATAGATAGATAGACTTATTAAATTTTAAGAAGAAAATTTCGTGAATATATTATCAGTCTTTTAAACATTAATTTTCGTGCAAACTGAATAGAGAGGTAAGTAAAGTGTTTCTTGTTAAATTAAAGATAACCCCATGAATCAGTGGCATCATCATCTCTCTCTGAAATTCCATACAGAGTACCAGAGTAGGATCACTATTTACTGTCCTGCCGATATATCTCTACAGTTTTACAAGGGGATTTAAAAATAAACGGCCTGGTGGTGGTGGCAGGGGATAAAATTTTGCGATACCAGTCTCTAATCTGCTGCCATTCCCTACAGAACCTGAGCATAATAGACGAGAAATTAGCCCAGGTTGATGCAGCAATTCTTAACTCAAAATTGCCCCAAGAACAACTTTCTGAAGTTTGTCAAACATTTCATGCAACACCCTGTATGGGAAATTTGGATAAAATATTGGTGATATAATTCCCTAACTGTGTGCCATTCCCAACAGAATCTGAGCAGTCTAATGAGTCCACGCTTTGAAGGTTGGGTTGAAACAGGGATGTGTCATGTCTCCATGGTTGTTCAATCTGTACATGGATGGGGTAATAAAAGAGGTACAAGGTAGGGTAGTGGATGTTGGAGTGGCCCTGGTGAGAGGGTAGTGTTTGGAAACTCCCTGTACTGTTGTTTGCAAATGATACTGTGTTGTTGAGTGAAGACGAAGGAGAGCTACAAGGATTGGTGGATGAGTTTGGGAGAGTGTGTAAGAAACGGAATCTAATGGTGAATGTAGGGAAGAGTAAAGTGATGGTCTGTGAGAGAGGTGAAGTCAGTGAATGTGCAGCGAGGTTGGATGGTGAGGAATTGGAAAATGTGAGTACGTTTAAGTACTTGGGTAGTGTGATGAGTAAGGATGGAGGTTTGGAGGGTGAAGTGCTTGAAAGGGTACAGCAGGGAAGAAAGGTTGCTGGTTCTTTGAAAGCAGTGATAAGAAACAGGGAAGTGAGCATGGAAGTGAAAAAGTTACTACATGACAGTATTGTGATACCAACTCTAACGTATGCAAGTGAAGCTTGGACGTTGTTGGAAGGACACAAGTCAAGAGTGAGAGCAGTGGAAATGAGTTATTTAAGAGGAGCCTGTGGAGTCACATGGAGAGACAGGCTGACGAATGAGGATATAAAGGAGCGTTGTGGTGTGGATGTGGATGTGATAGAAAGCGTTAGGAGAACACACTGAGGTGGTTTGGCCATGTGGAGAGAATGGAGGGTGAAAGACTGACGAAGAGAATGTATGTGAGTGAGGTGGAGGGGGACAGAGGGAGGGGGAGGCCGAGGATGAGATGGAGGGATGGGGTGGAGAGGTATATGAGAGAGGGGGGTGTGAGTTGGGAGCAGGGCAATGAAATGGCGGGGGACAGGGCGACTTGGAGGCGATTTGTTTGTGGCCACCCCAAACGGGATTGAGGCGTCTGGCAATAGATAGAGATAGATAGAAGATTAAATAACTAAAGCTAACACTGATTTGAACTAATACACATCTGGTCCACAGGTCATGCTGGAGTCTGCTGCCTTGACGCTGCTTCCTTGCCACACTGGTCATACCCTGCTGAAGTTTGGTCTGCCCTGCCGTGAGAAGCCTGACGGTGGTGTGGTGTCTTCCCCTACTCTGAGATGCCTGGTGGTGTGGTGGTGGTGGCGGCGGCGGCGGAGGCAGGGTGTCGTGTCTTCCCCAGCCGTGAGATTACTTGCTGCTGCTGCTGGTGATCTGCCCTGACCTGCCGAGAGAAGCCTGGTGGTGATGGTGTGATCTGCCTTGCAAGTCCAGGATGTTCTGTGGACAAATGCTACTTTTGAATGCATATTTTATATTACTGTCTCTGTTAATGTATTTTGTACTGAAGTTTTAATAATGAAAACTTAAATTTTCTGTCTTGTTTCATTACCTTTTTAACTGTGGCTTTGACTTAATATAGGTGATAAGTATATTGCGCTCTGCAGTCTTGTGTGTTGTGGGGACGGCTTTTGTGATGAGCTAAGACATTCTGATCGCTTCACCAAATTACTGCTCAGCCGTGTGATCAGTGGACATAAAAGATTATACAATACAATGATATACAGCTAAGCATAAAAAAGGTTATGGGAATTCTCCACCATGCAATCAATGGACCTAAATTAAAGCCTATATTATAAAGCTAAGCCTGAAGAGGGTTGTGGGAAGTAGATAATGATGCAGGGTAGACACTGGTAATGTTCACTGAGCCGTGCCCGCAACACACAAGAACTGGGTGGCGTAATATATGGACCACCTTGTATAATGAGAGGCCGTAAGTGTGTGCTGACCCACAAACTTGCCATCAATGCCCCGTCATAACTATTCTGTGTCTTGTAGGAAGCACAAAGAAAACAGGCCACAGAATACCTCCTTGTCTCTCGTTCCTCCTACACAAACATACACGCCTTTCACTTTAACTTGACACAGAGTTTCATTTAAAGCATATGAGAATGTCACGCAGATCAGTAGCAGAAACAGCCAATACTACAGCCCAACATCCTTTCCACGGCACTCATTCGTGACTACCATCATATTCTAGTGATAACTATCGCTACTACTCGGCAAACCGTATGGAAACTATAAGTATCTGTCTATCCATCTTTCTATAGCCAGACGACTTAATCCCGTAAGAGGTGGCCACAAACAAGTCGCCTCTATGCCACCCTGTCCCCCGTCATTATGCATCACTCCCCTCATTCACACCCTCTCTCATATACATCCCAACTCCATCCTCCACTTATAAGTAATACATTAAAACAACCGTGAATTACTGCCGCACAAGCTGAGCCGTAATCATATCCAACACAAACACGAAGGAGCTTTAAAGAACAGAAAACAATACCTTGATAGCAGAAGACACTAAGACCACAAGTACTGACAGCCTACACCAAGAAACATAACTAATTTCAGTCAGAGACCAAGTGAATATGAGAGGCACACAGTTCATCACTTCAGCTCAAGATCCGTCCCACCTTTGTAACCTTATGTTGCATCATCCTCTCCACAAACAAAATCGAACAACCGCCCAACACTACACAGAGTATCTTTGCAACATATCCCCTCCTCCACCCGACTCTACACTTCC
>NW_027642067.1:87500-92500 GCF_032717465.1 Coenobita brevimanus
GAAAATTATTTCATGTTATTTTGTAAGAGCTTCGGGTACACAAAGTTACAAGGCCACAGGGAACGAACTGCATACCGAGGGTGTAATACTACGGCGGCTTAGGGGGGTTTATACCACTTTTCTTCAGTGATTTATTGTTCAATCGAGCGAAGGAGAGAATTTTACAAAGCCTTTGCCAAATTCGGAACACGAGTGACCGTGTGAAGGATTAAGAGGGCCCCTCGGGATTCTGGACCTTCCTCCTTCCCTCTTCAGTTTTCTTTCCTCCACACACACACACACACACACACACACACACACACACACACACACACACACACACACACACACACACGACGCTTAAATAATAAAACAATGTGTAGCCTCTATTTATCTGTCAGTGTCCTGATATCGGTCCATATGAGGAGGGATGGAGGATGGGAGTGGCCCGGGTCGGAATGTGGGGAGGGGTTGGGTAAGGAAGCAATGAAATAGCCATGAAAGATGAAGAAAAATTATTTTATTTTATTTTATTGTTTTATTACTATTCTTTATGAAAAAACATAAACTGATTTACAATAGTATTACTGATCGAAGGATCAACAGTAGCATTTCCTTTATAAATATTCATTATATTCTAAAATTTACATTGAAAATACAATCTCTCTCTCTCTCTCTCTCTCTCTCTCTCTCTCTCTCTCTCTCTCTCTCTCTCTCTCTCTCTCTCTCTCTCTCTCTCTCAGTCACTCGATATTCATGTCTCCCTCATCTAAACCTTCCCCCTCCCCCCATCCCGTTAATCCGATCCCTCCTCTTCCCTATGCTATACACCAAGGGCACAGCGTGGGAGCGGTGTGGTGGCGGTTGGTGGTTGGGGACCCAGGGGAGGGGGTAAGGTTTGGTGGTGACCTGCTAATCCCAACCCTTCCCCGATAATCTGGGGACTCCGGTCGCCGCAGCCTCCCTCTCCCGCACCCACACGCTGTAGCCTCACACTTGTATTTACAATGCGTTTTTCCTGGATGTATATGTAGATCACTATGTATAAGTTTTATGTGTGTACAAATGTATTACTGTTTGTGACCTCTGTTTCCTATTCCATTCACCGATCTTGTGTACGTGAATATGTATATACATATAAGAACATAAGAACATAAGAAGAGAGGATAACTGCAGTAGGCCGGTTGGCCCATGCTAGGCAGCTCCTAGAAGAGTAACTGAACTACTATAAATGAGATAAGGATAGCAAAGAAGAAGGCTCTCCCCCGCCCTCCAAACCCTCCAGTCGAAGCCGGCAGGAAAAAGTCAGAAAGAACACCACGTCGTATAGAAAAACTGGCGTGGATATTTTACAGGAAAGTGTGAAAGGAGAATAGAGACTATCATAGTGTAACCTGAATGTTCAAACAAATTCCATGTAACTACATACAGCAGCACTCTTTATACTCACTGTACAGTTTAATACATGTATTACTGTATATAAGATTACTAATTAGTCCACTTTAAAATTATTGACCAATCACACGTACAGTATATTGTAATCTAATACATTAATAGGCTCGGGAAGATGACTACCTAAGTATCATCTTCCTTTTGAGATATTGTACAACTACTATTTTTATATGTACAGTATTGTGTATCTCAGTAAATGTATCAAATTCAATTCCTCTTCCCTAGGCTACTCGGCTATCACTATGAAAACACACACACACACACACACACACACACACACACACACACACACACACACACACACACACACACGACGCTTAAGTAATAAAACAATGTGAAGTCTCTATTTATCTATCAGTGCCCAGCAGGGGCGCATCAAGGAATTTTCTAAGGGGGGGTCCCCATTTGCCAGTTTCCTGAAGTTTACATATAAGTTTTATAGTTCTAAGTTGTATATATATATATATATATATATATATATATATTCTGATAGAATGATAGATTTTTTGGTAGGTCGTCAGTTATTTAAAAAAACGTGTGTGTGTGGGGGGGGGGCAAAAAGCTAGGTGAAGAGAGGGGATGGGGATGGATAGGAAGGCAGGAAGGATGATGTTTTGAGTTCAGGGGGGGTAGGTCTGCATGCTAGAGAGAGAGAGAGAGAGAGGTGAGGAGTGACCACTTGTCCCCTGGGAATGACCAGCCCCCCCCAGGCCTTCTAAAATTAGAAGGCCTCGTCGGTGGGGGGGAAGGTAAGCGTGACGTACTAGGTACTCGCAGGGTTGCCAAGGTCGCGGTTTTCCCGCCAAATTGGGCTCGTTTTGAAGCTCTTCCGCGGGCAGATTTTACCGGTCGCGGGTTGCGGTTTTTTGGTCTGGTTTGAAAACTGTCGCGGTTGTTTGGGCTAGTATGGAGTTAAACCACATCACGACAATATACTGAGAGAGAGAGAGAGAGAGAGAGAGAGAGAGAGGGTTTAAACATATGGCGGAGAGAGACCCCCTAATACTCCCACAGGGACCAGTGGATGCAGCCAGTGCGGAGACTCCGGAGAGAGTTTTGTTTTATCCCAATTATCGTTGCCAGCAAGCACTGCTGCAGTAGAGAGGATTTTCTCTCAGTATAATTTAGTGAAAAGTAAATGAAGAAACAGACAGCAACATGAAACAGTTGAAAACACTCTTCATGTTAGAGCAATATGCGGACATAAAATCTGTTGTAATGATTTCACAAACAAAATTATGTTAGCAAATTTCACATATGACGTACACAGCAACGAAACACAGTGATGATGATCATATAGATTTTTGAATAATATAAGTGTGATGGAAAGTTGACTCAGAGGAGAGAAAATACCTTCACTTGCATGTTGTATTACCTAGTGTAATGATAAGTATATTTCAACAGAATCATTGTTGTTTTATGGGCAATAGTGTTTTTATGGGAAATAGGGAAAGTTTAAGTGAATCAAGTGATCATTTCAGGCATTAATAGGGACCTATATATGAATTATTAATATAAAACACTAATTTCGCATAAATAGAGGATTTTTAAAATAATTATTGGTGTTGGGCTACTTTTGGCCTGGTTTTCAGTTGGGTTTCCGCGGGCAGAGCAGGGTGCGACTTGGCAACCCTGCTAGGTAGTGTTGGGTCAGCTATGGTCGTGAGAGGTCACGCTGTGTGTTCAGTGACAATAAGGACAGAAAAACATTGTATTATATATTGATATTTACATTATTTGTATGTTTTATTAAGGTAATAATGCCTTACATGTGTTGTGTTCCCAGATGTAAGGGAAATTATAAAAATGGACCGAAAGTAGTGAATTGTCCTTCCCGCAAGATAAAGAACTTGCCTCCACGTGGCTACGTGCCATTAAGCGCGACCAGTTCACTCCAAATCGCAACAGCAGGGTAAGTACAACATTATTTTCTGTTCATTATTATCAGAAAAGTGTAGAGAGTACAGTGAGAAGCTTTAAGTCATCGTAATTGTACTGAACATAAGAAAAATGAGGCCTTAGCCATGCTAGGGTGTATGACCAAAGCCATTACACAGACGTGGCTGGAGCTGGATAAGAGAGGAATATATAACCCTTCATTTTTCCTACATATCTCCACAGCTTTCCTCTATAAAGAAACTGAATCGAATTCAAACGAAATCTGCACCAATATAACAGCCCCAATATACCACCATTATAACAGCCCCAATATACCACCAGTATAACAGTCCCAATATAACAGCCTCAATATACCACCAGTATAACAGCCCCAATATACCACCAGTATAACAGCCCCAATATACCACCAATATAACAGCCCCAATATACCATAATACCAGCAATATAACAGCCCCAATGTCCAATACCAGCAATATAACAGCCCCAATATACCACCAATATAACAGCCCCAATATACCACCAATAAAACATCACAATATACCACCAATAAAACAGCCCAAATATACCACCACCAATATAACAGCCTCAATATACCACCAATATATCAGCCCCAATATACCACCAGTATAACAGCCCCAATATACCACCAACCTAACATCGCAATATACCACCAATATAACAGCCCCAATATACCACCCAATATAACAGCCCCAATATATGTAAATAATGCTGTAATTTATACCAGATCTCAGATATCACTATGTAAGTTCTTTAGTAGTAACTGTTCTTTTACCATTATAATTTGTGTGACTATGGAAAGAGCATTTTGAGACAGTTCTTAATAGACCAATACCACCAGAAGAGGATATACCGTCTGCTCAGGAAGATTTAAATATAGAAACAGGAGAGTTGAGGCTTGCAGAAGTGGAGAAAGCAGTAAAACAGTTAAAGAATAATAAGGCACCAGGGGAGGATGGTTTATTTCCGGAAATGTTTAAAGTGGAGGGGGATAGATTAATAATGATCTTGACCAAGCTATTCAATAAGATATGGGTGACGGGGTTACCACCATCAGTTTGGAAGAATGGTGTAATTGTTAAAGTTCCGAAGAAGGGAGACCTGAGTGAATGTGGTAATTGGAGGGGAATCTCTTTGTCACCGATAGCTTTGAAAGTTTTCAGTAGAGTGTTGTTAAATAGATTGGAGCCGGTGGTTGAGGGTATTCTGAGGGATGAACAGGCTGGTTTTAGAAAGGGACGTGGTTGCAATGATCAGATCTTTATAGTTAGGCATTTGATGCAGCAAGTTAGTGAAATGAGAGTGCCGTTAAGTCTTTGTTTTGTTGATTTTGAAAAGGCTTTTGATAGTGTTTCGAGAGAGACTATGGGGAAGATCATGAGACATTATGGAATACCAGAGGAGTTTGTGAGGGTCATTATGAACATGCATGAGGACACATTTTGTAAAGTGATGGTTGATGGTTGTCTGAGTGATTCGTTTGAAGTCAAGTCCGGAGTAATTCAAGGTGGTGTTCTATCGCCTTTACTATTTATATTGGTCATTGATTACATTATGAAACGCGTTGGAACAGGAACCGGTGCAGGTATACTTTGGGGAGAGAACAGGAAACTTTTGGATTTAGATTATGCAGATGATATAGTTTTGATTTG
>NW_027642068.1:0-4995 GCF_032717465.1 Coenobita brevimanus
TAAAATTTTTCTATTGAGAATTGACTCGAAAACAGTTACAGGACGTTAAAGCAATTGGACGATAGTTGGAGGGTTGGGAGTGGTCACCCTTCTTTGGGACTGGTTGAATGAGAGCAAACTTCCAGCAAGAAGTGAAGGTACAAGTTGATAGACAAAGGCGAAAGAGTTTGCCTAGGCAGGGTGTAAGCACAGAAGCACAGTTCTTGAGAACAACAGGAGGGACTCCATCAGCCCCATATGCCTTCTTAGTATTGAGGCCAGCGATGGCGGAAAATACATCAGCTGAAGAAATTTTAATGTCAGCCATGAGGAAGTCAGAGGCGAGAAGTGATGGAGGACCAGCACTGGAATCCTCTAATGTGGAATTGGAGGAGAAAGTCTGTGTGCAGAGATCTGCTTTATCAGTAGAAGAAATAGCTACAGAACCATCAGAGTGGAAAAGAAGAGGGAAGGATGATGAGGTAAAGTTGTTAGAAAGGTTTTTGGCAAGGTGCCAGAAGGAGCGGGAAGATTCGAGTTGGAGAGTTGAGAGCATTTAGTACGGATGAAGTTATTTTTTTTAGGGGAAAGGGTGACGAAAGACGTAGAGAGAGAGAGAGAGAGAGAGAGATCGTAGGAGAAAGAACAGAAGAGGGATAAGTCAGTAAGAAAAATCTGGAGACAAGTTAAGCTAAGTGAGGGTGATTGAATACTGGAGGTAAGGAGACTGTGTGTGTGTGTGTGTGTGTGTGTGTGTGTGTGTGTGTGTGTGTGTGTGTGTGTGTGTGTGTGTGTGTGTGTGTGTGTGTGTGTGTGTGAGATAGAAAGAGTAAGGGATAGAGGAAATAAAGGGATCTGCAAAAGGGTTAGAGAGTGGAAGAGGAGAAAGAGGAAAAAGAAAGAAAACAAAAGAGGAGAGAGGTACGAAGCAGAACAGAGAGGAAGGTCGGAGGAAGAAGAGAAAAGCGAACACTGTAACTGTGAAGGCAAGAAAGGATGGGAAGGGGATGGAGCAGAGAGGGAAGAGAAAAATGAGTAAGTTGGGAGAGGAGAGAAAGAGGAAAGAGGAGAGAATAGAGGATGGGAAAGAGGAGGGAGAGGACTGGATGAGGTAATGTGGTGAGCGAAGGGAGAAGGAAAGGATAAGGGAGGAAAAGGGAAAGAGATACTGCAGATGAGAAGAGGGAGAAGAAAAAGAAAAAGAGACTAGAAAGGAGATGTAGTAAGAAGAGAGGGACTAGTGGGAAAGAGTTAAGGAGGAACAGGAGGGTGAAAGGAAATTAAGGAAGGAGGAGGAGATGAGAGAGAGAGAGAGAGAGAGAGAGAGAGAGAGAGAGAGAGAGAGAGAGAGAGAGAGAGAGACCAAGATGTAATTACACTAATCTAGCTCTGTGTCGGGTTTCAAGGCCAGTTTAATTTGCGTCTGTAATGAACTCGTGCAGATCAGCTATACAAGAACACAGGAGTTACTAAGCTCGACATCTCAAGAGTGACCGTAATATACTGGCCTAAGTTTACTGTTTGTTGCGAACTGGAGGAATACTTGAATTAAACAGATAAATATTACAGTGGTTAAATTGTGCTGGTAGTTCAGATTATGACCATTTGTCTTTAGTAGCAATATTTAAGTTTTAAAAAAATCACCATGTTGAGGAAGTATTTGACGACTTCTGTCGCAGATTGTATTTAGCTAGGACTTGCAAATATCGGTTAGTTTTGTTTGCCCAACGTGTAGTCACGGACGATAATTTCGATATATCCCTGGGATATCGAGTTACTGAACTGAAATTCCAGCCTCCTCCACTATTACAGACTCGTGGACATAACACTGCATAAAGATCAGCTACATCTGCTTCTCATTTCCATCTGATATCTAACACTCGTATGCAACAAGATTCTTTCCTCTTGATGTTTACTTTTGACTAGGTGCGTCAGGGGGGCAAAATATACACCTGGTCAAATTATGGACCAGATGCAGTTAACATGAGGTATGCTTATGTCTCTGTACAGCTATGGAGATAGAAACTTTCGTTTCATGACTGTAAAAAACGACCAGAGAGCGATGACTTTCGAAAAACACTGATGGGATCATTGGAATCCAATCGTTGTTTCAGGATGTCATTTATAAGTTTTACGAATACTGAACCAAAAATTTGAGAAACATTATTTTTCGCAATTGTATAGTCCCATCTGGTAATTCAGATACACATTCGGGGCTTGTATATAATGGAAAAATTACTAACATTTTAATAATTGTACAGCTGAGCTCAGTGATTCTGTTACTCTTCAAAACAGCGTGAATATTGCTGGATTAGGTACCGTACAGTCGACAGCAGAAGTTCGTCCCACTCAGCGTGAGTGATACGAGCCTGTTGATCTGGGAACACTGTCTGAGATAGAGTTGTCAGGTATTGTTTAAATGGCTAACATTAAATAAATGTGGTCGGAGATAAGTTAAGAACACATTCCCTAATGTTAACAGTGAACTGCAGCAGGTGGGATAATAACGTTATTGTGAAATGTATGATACTGGTGTATAAAGATTCTTCGTTACGGACACAGACGCACAGGATTATTTGGACTGGACTGATGTTGCCAGCAAGTATTATTGAAATATTATAGAACGTTTGCAGTCCTAAAGGTGAGGTTGCAAGAAAACATTGATTACTTCAGCTACACACTAACAAACACAGAAACCGGCAATTCGTGTTTCGCCAGTATACGGTTTTGTTTTTACAAGTTAAATCACATCCCTCTCTGACCTTTCTCCCCACCCGTTTCTCCTCTTCCCAGTCTCGCTCTGCCACCATCCACATCTTATCGCTAATGTTGCAAATCATGTGCCTGTAGGTAGAGTGTGGAAAGTAATCAATATAAAAGTGTTAAATGAGCTTCTTCAACCTCATCGCTATGAAGTGTTATCCATGAATATAAACGTTAGTAATACGAATAAATCGTCACTGTGGTGGTTAGTAGATATTACTCAACATTTATATAACACATAATTATAATCATCGTTAATACAGTGCTCCAAATACACTCCCTCTCCACCCCCTCGCAGTCTCCTCTCCCCCGTCCACTGTCTCCATCACTCCTCTCCTCCCTTCCCCCCCTCTACCACTACCCCTTGTTTCAAGCCTGCAACACTCCGAACCCCTTCCCACGGTTTTATTGTACTGACCCTGCCGGACTTCATTTACTAGTTATTTCAAGTGTCTGTTTTCTCTCCCTACTTCATTTTTGTCTCAGGAACCGAACATTATAACGACGTTTGGGTTATGTTTTTGGATTGTATTCTGTAACAGTGTGTATTATTATTATATTGACAGTGGCGATCAAGAGACATTAACTGTTCAAAGAACAGTAGTCAGTGCTTCAATTTTGCCATTATTTTATTACTCCTCCTCTGTAGCCATAAATCTCTTGCTAACACATATTTTTATTCTTTAGTCCTTGGTACTGAACACTGAGAGTTACGATGGACATTTTGTAATGTAAGTAATCTGGTTACTTGTGTGTATTACTGTTGGCTATATAGCGGGCATGAGTATTGTGTTTATAATGTCATTACAATTATGACTTAAATTCCTGTTTATGATAAGTGTATTCAAACCAAGAATAACCGATCTGTTAAAGAGGCAAAACGAAGCAGGGTGTATTAAACAAAACCGTGGGGAGGGGTTGGGGGTGCTGAGGGTGAGAAACAAGGGGTACTGGTAAAGGGGGGGAAGGGAGGGGGAGGAGTGATGGAGACAGTGGACGGGGAGAGGAGACTGCGAGGGGGTGGAGAGGGAGTGTATTTGGAGCACTGTATTAACGATGATTATAATTATGTGTTATATAAATGTTGACGACTAATGTCTCCTAACCACCACAGTGACGATTTATTCATATTACTAACATTTATATTCATTTCATGGATAACACTTCACAGCGATGAGGTTGAAGAAGCTCATTTAACACTTTTATATTGATTACTTTCCACACTCTACCTACAGGCATACGATTTTCAGCATTAGCGATAAGATGTGGATGATGGCAGAGCGTGACTGAGAAGAGGAGAAACGGGTGGGGAGAAAGGTCAGGAGGGATGTGATTTAACTTGTAAAACAAAACCATATACTGGCGAAACACGAACTGTCAGTTTCTGTGTTTGTTAGTGTGTAACTGACGTAATCAATGTTTCCTTGCAACCTCATCTTTAGGACTGCAAACGTTCTATAATATTTCAATAATACTTGCTGGCAACATCAGTCCAGTCCAAATAATCCTGTGCGTCTGTGTCCGTAACGAAGAATCTTTATACACCAGTATCATACATTTCACAATAACGTTATTATCCCACCTGCTGCAGTTCACTGTTAACATTAGGGAATGTGTTCTTAACTTATCTCCGACCACATTTATTTAATGTTAGCCATTTAAACAATACCTGACAACACTATCTCAGTGTTCCCAGATCAACAGGCTCGTATCACGCACGCTGAGAGGGACGAATTCTGCTGTCGACTGTACAAGAGATCTCATTATGTTTTGGGGCAGCTTAGAGGGAATATGAGTGAACCATTTAAAATAAATCTATAAAACTTCAGCATGGATTCACTGGTTCTGACGATACTTTGGTAGCGTGTTAAGTAACTATTGACCGGTACTTTAAAAATACTGCCACAGTTACTTTCAGTGTCCGAGAACATTGGGGTAGCTAGTGCTTCAGTGCAAAATTTTGAGAGATTATTTAATAGTCTTTCCATCACAAAATGTTTGCAAATACCATTTTGTTTGTTTCCATACCATTTCTTAGCCCACAAAGGCCATTTCTGATCAAAAAGTAAAAAAAAATTATTTTCATATACTTTTGCATGTTGCCATATCCGACAATTTCGCGCCGTCGTGTCGTTCGCGATCGCAAACATTTTTGTTCCGTAATTGACACTCCCTGAAGTTATCCCTACTAATACAAAATGAATTAGAATGATATTTATTACCGTTCTCTTGAAAGAAATGAAGGAACACACA